>NC_053154.1:188665648-188905648 GCF_016835505.1 Polypterus senegalus
TTTTCTATATCGCCACCATTTTTGTTTTTTGGTATGGATACCAAAACTGTACATACTACTCCAGGTGAGGCGTCACCGGTACACTCTATAATTTAGGCATAAACCCAGTTCACTTGGACTCCACAAATCATGGAATCTAAACATTGTTAGGCTTTTTGATCACTTCTGTACTCTGTCTGGATGTATATAGTAGTTATGAGTCCACTTTGACTCCTAGATCCTTCTCATAAGAGATATTTTCAAGTTTCAGACCTCCCATTGTGTATTTATATCTCACATTTCTATATCCTATGTGTCATACCTACCAGTGTTTCTAAATTAAAGCAATTTTGCAAGGGACAGTGGAATAAAATTCCTAAACAGAGATGTGAAAGACTGGTATAGAATTGTAGGAAGTATGTGCATATACTTGCAGGTGGGTGCTGCAACCAAGAAATAAAACTCGGAGAGGGGGGTGGGGGTTTGGGGGCGTGAGGGTGCAATTATTTTTTTTACATGTTAGATAACTTGTTTAAAGAAACTCATGATCTAAAAACTATTGTTTGTTCACTTTCGTTGCCTTTCTCTAATACTGTATTTCTCTTAGGTGTCCCATTTTAGTCTAAATTCATTGTGTAAAATATGTAAAAGCAGAGGATTTTAGGAAACAGGCAAATACGTTTTTTTACAGCACCGTAGCATCTTTCATTGGAAGCATGACACCAGAACACTTTATAAAGTGAGGAAGTAGAAAATGTCAGTCATGTAGTACAAGCTTGTGGAACACTGTATGAGTGTAGAAATGTCATAGTAAACATGCAGTAGGGCATTTTCCAATAAGAATAACATCAAGAAGAGAGAAAATGTAGTATGTGGCTGCTCTTTGAGTCTGATGTACATCGTCTTTAAGTGTAGAACAAAGCCATATCTTTCTCTCTCTGACAGTATTTTTCCAGGGAGAGCGACAATCAGGAGAACCGATCTATGTCAAGAGGATATTCCACATCAAAGATCACTAAATGTTTCCATTTTGAAGCTACTTAAACTGACCCAGCAATTTTTCAAAATATATATAGTGATGCATATTTTTGTTCCTTTAGGTGTGTTGGAGTGTGGCAGTACTGATTTTGAGGATGGTGAGGAGGTGTTTGATGCCATTGGGGGTGTGCTGCAGGAGGTGTCTTCGGATTCCAAGAATGAAGATGACATCCGGGAAATTTGCCTACAGATGTTCAACACTTTTAAGCTGTGAGTCTTTCTTTCCCTTTTGCTTTTTTTGAAAGGATGCCCTTAGTTTATTAACAAATGGCCACTCTTTACCTACAGTGACTGCAACTCTGTGAAACAGCAGGTTTTATTGGATGCACCTGTCCAACTGTCCCAGATGGCTGGAGAATATGGTAAGAGAGGAGAAGAATGTAGTAATAATGGGTGTATGTGTCAGACCCCAAATTGCCCCTTCAAAAATTGATACTTTTCCCCCCATTGTAGATGATGCTGCAAATGATGTGCAAGGCATCTGGATGATCAAGAGAGCACAGAACACGGTAAACAAACACATGCGAGAATGCTTACAATAACTTACTATACACTAATAAACATAATTCCCAATTTAATAGGCACTTGTGTACTAATTTACAAGAATTAATTTGTATCTGAATCACTCTTACTTGATACAGTAGTTTGCATATATGTTTAATTTACTCATTACTCCCTATTAACTACATTTTTCTTGTTAACTTTATGTTCTGTTCTCTTTAGGGCCAAAATTACCTCTTTTCTGTATTTTACAGACAGTAGATGCTAAGAAGCTGGAAAAAGCTGAAGCGAAATTGAAAGCAAAACATGAGAGAAGGACAGAGAAAGATTCCCAGAAGACATCTGGACCTGTGTGGGTATTCTGAGTTAAAATAAGCTATAGCCTGAAGCTGTTGACTGTGGAGCTTATAGCACCTGTCCTATGGCATTTCACAATCTGTTGGCATTACTGGACCCTCAAGGGGTTAGCTGTTCTTCTGACTACTTTGTAACATTTCACTTATGTGAGTGTTGGAGAGCACTGAGAATTTCCTTTAGTGATTGTCATGTGTCTTCTAAGCAGCATTTCATTTTACTGTAGGGGGTAATATGTGAATATGTGAATTTTGCCTCTAGTGTTTTGGAGGAAGCCTCTGCCAGTCAGGCTTCCAGTAAAAAGGAGAGTCGCATTGAAACATCTGGAAAAAGCAAATCCTATGATATCAGGATCGAGAACTTCGATGTTGCTTATGGTGACCGGTATGAATTGGAGTACTTCAAGCCTGTTCGTAGATTGTCTAAGAATATGCAAGTGTTTGTTGAGGCTCATAAATGTTTGTTGCCCCCAGATCCTTGCTAACTGGAGCTGAACTTACACTAACATATGGCCGCCGGTACGGCTTAGTTGGGCGTAATGGTCTTGGAAAGACCACATTACTAAAGATGATGGCAAGCCGCAACTTGCGTGTGCCCTCTCACATCAGCATTCTACATGTGGAACAAGAAGTGGCTGGAGATGACACGACAGCTTTGCAAAGTGTGCTAGATAGTGACACGGTGAGGGAAGGCCTGCTGAAGGATGAAAAGGAATTGAATGCCCGCATTGCTGCTGGACAGTGAGTACATGTCTACATATTTGCAAGGGTGGTCTAACTGGGCTGCAGGAAGTAAATGCCT
The DNA here is from genome assembly GCF_016835505.1 of Polypterus senegalus. NCBI lineage: Eukaryota > Metazoa > Chordata > Cladistia > Polypteriformes > Polypteridae > Polypterus > Polypterus senegalus. Next base: position 188,668,322 of record NC_053154.1, read on the forward strand.
TCCTCCTGTTTCCTGTCCAGGTCAGATGGAACAGAGAGTGCCAAATTATCAGAAATCTACTCCAAACTTGAAGAGATTGAAGCAGACAAAGCACCAGCAAGGTAGGCCTGCTGGTGTCATTTGATCAAGTGTTGTTTGTTCTCTAGTTCAGTCTTGGAAGGTCCCCTGTTGTTGTTGGATTTTATCCAAACCAATTTATTGTTTTAATCGGACTCCTAATTTAATTAGACAATTTATCATTTCCCAATTTTTTTTTATATATTAATTCAAGAGTTACTGGTTCTGACATTTTTTAATGAAAAAAAAACAAGGATAGTTGCATGTTAAGTGGGTTGCAATAATCTTGTTTTGGTTTTTACTTTTTTTATTTTTATTTTTTTACTGGTTACTTAAGCAATTATTTAATAACTACTAGAACATTCCCCTTCTGTCCTCCAAGAACAAGGGATTAAAAGGGGTGAAGGCCACCAATATAATGACCAACTTGATTATGAATTATAAACACAGTCCCCATGTAGTGAGGGATTATCAACAGAGGGACTTATGGATGACAAGGATAAGGAACTTTTTATACTGCATATGTGTTCTTCTAGTCCTCAAATAAAAGGAAATAGAAAAGGCAAGTTGGTGTAATGTGAAAGAAATGTTTTATTGAAAAAAGGTAAACAACATGGAAAACACCAAGTCAAATCTGTGCAACAGTTCTGGCCTTGTCTAAAAGTGGAAAGGAAGTACTTTTTAACTTCTGGAAGGTGAATGACGTTTATTTGTGCGGGTTGTTCTCTAAGTTGCTTTCTATTCATGGAGGCTTGGGCATAAGGACTAGTAGCATCAATGAAATCTTCTAAGCACTTCACCTGAAGAGGTATATACATGCAGTGCCTACAGTGACTGTGCAGTTTACTGTGGAAAGTTTCATATGTTGCAATACTGACATGCACTATTGAGGAGCGTGGTCAGAGGGAGTTCTCTATGAATTTTGAGTGGTGCAAGAGTGAATTGGGAGGGGTAGAAGGATTTCCCCATTGGCGTTGAGTGCTGTCATACATTAACATTTTTTTTTTTGTCCTCATCTCATTTGACAACATACATACCATATCCTGAGGGATTATAGCCTGCAATCTATTCCGCAGTTGAAGCGCATCTCATAGTGATGCACATTCCACATGCCAATCAGTGGTAGTTGTGGGTGCAGCTACTTCTATCATGGTGTGTATCACTTTGTTTTGTGATGAAGTTTATATCTTGTACTTAAAGCATAGCAGGTGGAGCTGCAGCACTGTCTGTTGAATGTGCATTGGAGTTGAGCACATCGGTGTCATCGACCTTTTACTTGTGGGATGGTGGATTATCAATAGAAGTTTTCTAAATCATTTAGCCTTGCACCTCCTGTGTAAGTTTACATTGATCTTTTGGTTTGGTATGTGTGCCAGTGTCTTGCTATCTCTTCATGGCCGACGGTGACAAAATGTTACGGCCTGGGCAACGTGTTTTGCAGAGTTGTTTGTGTGCGTTTACCTTTGTTCCATTTTCATGCCAGATATGCAGCATCCTTGCAGTTTTTGTACAAGCTATGTTGCGTGTGGCCATTCATTTCCTGTAAAGCAATGCACACATCTTTGGTGGAGTCAAAGGAGTCAAATTCAAATTTTGTGGTGTCTGCAGGCTGGATATCCAATTTATGGGCTGTGTTGCATTTGTCACAGTATAAGATGTTGATTGAGGTCAAGATTAATCATCAAATGCTAACCAGTGTGCAAGTTTTTGAATGTTAGACAGACAGCCCTTAGAATTTTATATATACATTATGTATAGATGCACTTTCAAGAGGGTAATGCTGAAGTGGTTTCTCTTTAGCATTCAGTATTGTTTACACTGGTGTTGACTGTTTATATAATTAATTCTCACTATTCTGAGCCAACTGTACAGGAAAAGGTGAATTAAAAAGAAAAAAAAGCTAAATGTAAATCTGTCTAGTTTTTTGAATGGAAAATAAAAATCTCAGGTATATAAACAATGACATCAATAAGAGGTAAAACGGCTCACTGATTGTGAAACTGGTTTGATCAAAAACCTCAGGATTCTCTAGAACTGAACTTGAGCACCACTGACCTAGTGCACACCATTCTACATTTTATGGCAAGAGGACAGTTCCTGAAGGCATGTGCAATATGAGTCTTTTGAAGTTAATAATTTCTCTATGTGCCACAGGGCCTCTGTGATCCTTGCGGGTCTGGGCTTCTCTTCCAAGATGCAGCAGCAGGCCACTAAGTAAGTAATTGTATGGATGACATGGATGGGTGTAAGTCTGAGGCATGCCATTCTGTACTACAAAATCAATTATTCTACCCTGATTGGTTGGTGGGCATTTCTTCACTGTAATAGAATTAGTTGGGCATTAGGGATGAATAAGAGAAAGGACTCATCTGAATTTTATTTAATTTTCTGTCTTTGCAGGGAATTTTCTGGAGGGTGGAGGATGAGACTGGCATTGGCTCGGGCACTCTTTGCAAAGTAAGGGATCTGTGTAGTTTACTATGACTTGGACTTGTTTCCTGCTGAATTTATTCTGCTCTGCCTCATGTGTATTCTCCAGTTCTAGGCTGCTAAGAACTGAGACTTGGCCATGGGTGTTAGGAACATTATGCTGAGTAAATCTCTTCTTGCTTTTTCAGGCCAGACCTACTCCTGCTTGATGGTGAGTGATGTGTACTTGTGTTGGCTAAAGGGTACTTTTCTACTTTGTATTCTTTACTTGTTTCCACTGTTGCATCATGAAAGGATTTTAGTAAGAGACCTGTTGTAGCAGTGTGTAATCAGGCACGATGACAAAGAGACTTACTAACTGATTGCTTTGTTACAGAGCCCACTAACATGTTGGACATCAGGGCCATCCTGTGGCTGGAGAACTACCTTCAGGTAGACATGGGCTGGGCAAATGGATGTGGACTGGGCTTGATATGTTGGGTGGAGTGGGTGGAAGAATTGTTGCCTGGAAAGGAATGTGTGGAAACTGTACTGAAGTGAGTTAATGGCTGATCAGAATGGAGGGATTCATGGAATAAGTGTGCCTTTTTTTTTTTTTATGCTCCTCATCAGACATGGCAATCCACCATACTCGTCGTTTCTCATGACCGTAACTTTCTGAATGCTGTAGCGACAGATATCATTCACTTGCACTCGCAGCGACTGGACACGTATCGAGGCGACTATGAGAACTTTATTAAGACCAAGGAGGATCGATTAAAGAACCAGCAGAGAGAGTTTGAAGCACAGCAGCAATACAGAGAGCACATTCAGGTTAGAGGTAGTGAGGTGGTTCTATGGAGAACTCTTGATATTGCAGATTTTGGGATAGACACTCAGATATTCTCTCTTGCCAGGTGTTCATTGACCGTTTCCGGTACAACGCAAACCGGGCCTCACAAGTGCAGAGCAAATTGAAGCTTTTGGAAAAACTGTAAGTGGAATGATGTGTGGCTGGCTTGGTGTGGGATTTTACTTTAGTGTATACTCTGGGGCATACTTGCGGGTAGTAGGACAACGACAGCTCACTGGGCATATTGACAGTACCAAAGTTTACTGGTGTGGGAATGACTCTAAAGTGCTGAGATTGGAGTTCTTACAGAAGTGTACTGCAAGTTACTCATTTATAGTTGTGAGGTAAAGAAGGGTAAGATAATGCTGAGTGACTAAATAATGCTTTTCTTTTTGTATTCAGACCTGAGTTGAAGCCTGTTGAGAAGGAGACGGAGGTCATCTTACGGTAACGCATTTCTGCTGCTTGATATCCTGCGGGCTCAGCGTGTGAGTGACTGGGTGGCAAAGACTGCATGCGGCTTCAGCCACTGGACCTTCCAGGTGGCACTAGTGGCTGCGCAGACTGTTCCTTGGGTACTTCACACCTCAACCCCAAACTCCACTCTTATCTTTTGGCTGTGTGCTTCATTCTATACAATATGGCCGACCCAGCAGCATTATTTTCTATCTGCAGGCTCCCAGATAACTTTGAGAAGCTCTCGCCACCTGTGCTACAGTTGGATGAGGTTGAGTTCTTCTACACTCCAGAGCAGGCACTCTTCAAGAACCTTTGTGTCTCTGCTGATCTTGAGTCACGGATTTGCATTGTGAGTGGATTGTACAAGTGATTACAGAGCAGTAGGATGACCTCTTTGATGCCACATACTTAGCCTCCAGAGGTGCTCGACAAGAGTAAACCACAGAATACTGCACAGTTAAGCATGCTGCATTAATTGCCCACTTGAGGCAATTTCTGAATGTATTTCTTTTTTTTTTTTTTGTACAGGTAGGTGAAAATGGGGCTGGGAAATCAACTCTCCTCAAACTGCTGTTGGGAGATCTAACACCAGTAAGAGGGATTAGACATGCACACAGGTAACCTATGATGCTTAGACCCTACTTCTCAAGGTATAACAGTATTTCTCAGCTTTAGTTACTTCTTTTTTTTTCTTCTTCAAATAGGAATCTGAAGATTGGCTACTTCAGCCAACACCATGTTGACCAGCTTGACCTCAATATGAACTCAGTAGAGCTGCTGTCCAGCAGGTTCCCAGGTAGTAACATAAAATCTGCACAGTCAGTGTTCATGATGTGGTGCAGTAGTATTTAAAATCAAGACTCTGATGTACCATTGTGATTCTCTCACTGAAAACAACACTCTCATTTCCTATCTTAGGCAGACCAGAGGAGGAGTATAGGCATCAGCTAGGAGGTTATGGGATCTCAGGAGAGCTGGCTCTGCGACCTGTTGCCAGTCTGTCTGGGGGACAGAAAAGCAGAGTGGCTTTTGCACAAATGACAATGCCATGGTAAAGTCTATAGCAAGTCTATACTTTGAGCATTGGAAAGGTGTTATATAAGTAAAATTATATTATTATCGTGTATGCCTATAATTGTTATGATTTGCTCTCAACAGTTCATATGCTAGGATGCTTGTGGTTTAGAAGTTTTGGGCTCGCCTGTTTAATGTGTGGAGATTCCCTGGCAGCACTTAATCCTACTTCTCCTTTTCTGTGCTTTGACTAGTTTTTCACTAGCTCTTTATTTTTTTTTTTTTTTTTCTTCTCCTGTCTCCAAGCCCTAACCTGTATATACTTGATGAGCCCACCAACCATCTGGACATGGAGACAATTGAGGCTCTTGGCAGAGCATTGACCAAGTTCAAGGTATAATGAAGCAAATGCCCATCCATTGGTTTCCACTGGATTGTGCACCATGCTGACTAGTGACATTATCTCTCTTTCTTTACAGGGTGGAGTGGTCCTGGTATCCCATGATGAGCGGCTCATTCGCATGGTGTGCAGGGAGTTATGGGTGTGCGAGATTGGAACTGTCCGAAGGATTGAGGGTGGCTTTGATGAATACAGGGACATTTTGCATGAACAGTTTTGCAAGGAGGGCTTTTTATAAGCTCGAAGCTGCTATGATGCCACATCTTCAGAGAACTGCAATTTGTTTGATATACCGTTCCTAAATTATTCTAACAGTTATGAGGATTTACAAGCTGCAAATAAACCTGAACTCTCAGCCAATGAGGTGACTTCATGTCCTGCAGACATGCGGCATGTATTGTCGGGGATCCCAGCTTTGACAGTGCATGTGTTTGTGTGTGACTGAGTTCCAGTGTGGTTTGTCTACACAACTGAAGATCATTTGGCAGAGGGCTAGAGGTTGAAAACAGTTACTCTACCTATATTAGATGGTGGGTGCTCTGGGCTAGATAAGTGTACCTTGAGGAACAGCTGATGGCATCAGCATTTTTCTCTGATTCCTGTTTACCCAGGCCAGTATAGCTGTACTCTCCCTGGAAGTGGGAGTTGAAGCCCACATGGTTTTTGTGATTTATCGGGCAGTAAGTTGGGGGAAAGGATGCAGCACTCTTTATTTTTATACGTGTACTTTCACATGTGTGAATAACATCTCCTGGGTAAGTACTAGAGTTTGATGGTCATAACATGTGAGGTACCTTTAGGCCTATGAAAGGTTTTCATACTTTGTGCACTTTAACGTTTGTGATCAATCAACTTATTTGCAGCTTGTGAGGAAGGAATTAATAATAAAATGCAAATTACTTATTATGACAGTGACTTCTAATCAAAGTACCCTTTAACATTTGTAGCTTAGGTTAGCTTCAGGGTTAAGGCTGTGCTTTTTTGGATGGGAGCTGGAAAAACTCTGAAACGCCGGAGTCATCCTAAATTTTGGCAGCTGCCTCTGTACGACTCTGAGCTTGCAATTTCTGGCTTAAATTCAAAGTTGGAAACAAACCTCACTCTACGTTGACTCATTTTGTGACGTAATGACATTTCATACCCCACCCTAAATGCAGCAAAACTGAAACAGTTGCATGTTTATGAAAACTTGTGCAGCAGATACAGCCTAACAAAGAATTGTAACATCCAGCAATAAACATCCAAGTAAATTGCTGTGTTAAGATGTAGCCTTTAATTTCCTCAGTCTTTATTTTTCCTCTTTCTTTAAATGTGTAATGCCCCAATGTTCAAAATCATTTACATGACTGGTATGCATCTCATTCATTTGTGGTAGCTATAAATGTTTCATTCAGAATCGTGATAGTACCTGTCAGGTGTGCATAAAGTAGGGAATGTTGTTGTTCCTGTCTTAAACCACAGCACCATCGTGTAGTCCTTTCACTGCAATTGAATGTCAAGATGCCAGTTTGCTTGTAACCTGGGTCTCCACTGCAGTGCTAACCATGTGTTTATTATGTGAGGCACAACTCCTTCAGCTGTTTGCATTTATTTGTGAAATTAGAACTTCACTCTGCAAACTAGAGGTGCTTTCCTGCTGGGTATAAATTAGAATTGTAGGTTTGAGAAATTACTAAATATTTGGATGGGTGAGAAAGGAATACCTGCTACTTCATGACATTACTGGAAAGAGTAGTGGAAGCTCGGTTATGAAAGGAGGTGATGATTAGTGAGCAGCAGTATGGTTTCATACCGAGAGAGCACCACAGATGCGATGTTTGCTCTGAGGGTCTTGATGAAGAAGTATGGAGAAGGCCAGAAGGAGTTGCATTGCATCTTTGTGGACCTGGAGAAAGCATATGACAGGGTGCCTCGAGAGGAGTTGTGGTATTGTATGAGGAAATCGGGAGTGGCAGAGAAGTATGTAACAGTTGTACAGGATATGTACGAGGGAAGTGTGACAGTGGTGAGGTCTGCGGTAGGAGTGACGGATGCATTCAACGTGGAGGTGGGATTACATCAGGGATCGACTGAGCCCTTTTTTATTTGCAATGGTGATGGACAGGTTGTCCGAGATTAGACAGAAGTCCTCCTGGACAATGATGTTTGCTGATGACATTCTGATCTGTAGCGAGAAAAGGGAGCAGGTTGAGTAGACCCTGTAGAGGTGGAGATATGCTCTAGAGAGGAGAGGAATGAAGGTCAGTAGGAACAAGACACAATGCATGTGTGCATGTGGGAGCAGAGTTGGTGAAGGTGGATGAGTTTAAATACTTGGGATCAACAGTACAGAGTAATGGGGATTGTGGAAGAGAGGTGAAGAAGAGAGTGCAGGCAGGGTGGAATGGGTGGAGAAGAGTGTTGGGAGTAATCTGTGATAGACGGGTATCAGTAAGAGGGAAAGGGATATGGTAGTGAGACCAGATATGTTATATAGATTACAGACAACGGCACTGACCAGAAAACTGGAGAGAGACATGTAGGAGGCAGAGATAAAGATGCTAAGATTTGCATTGTGTGTGACGAGGATGAATAGGATTAGAAATGAGTACATTAGAGGGTCAACTCAGGTTGGATGTTTGGAAGATAGTCGGCGAGGCGAGTTTGCATTGGTTTGGACATGTGCAGAGGGAGAGATGCTGGGTATGTTGGGAAAATGTAAGGATAGAGCTGCCAGGTAAAAGAAAAACATGACGGTCTAAGAGAAGGTTTATGGATGTGGTGAGAGAGGACATGCAGGTGGTGGGCGTAACAGCAAGATGCAGAGGACAGAAAGATGTTGAAAAAGATGATCTGCTGTGGCAACCCCTAAAGGGAGCAGCTGAAAGATGAAGAAGAAAAGAATACCTGTTATGTGTTTTTTTTTCTTTTTCAATTGAGAACATTGCTAAAATTATTAAAACCTGTACAATTTCAAGTACCTCAAGTATATATACTAGTTTTTATTTATGAATTGATAACTGTTGTTAGCCATTACTTTCCATGTCCAAAGTGTATTCTTCTCTCCAACTTGACAAGCAAAGCTCATAAATATGTGCTGTCTGTGTGAATTTGGTCATACACAGTACATTGTGAGAAGACATCACAAGTATTTCCTTTATCATGTAGCTAAAACCTCAAAAGCAAGCCTCACTGAAATCCTGATGGAACTGAATTTTGTCAGTTTAATTAAAGGTAGTATGATCTTGAAATGTTTAAAATTGTGAAAGCAGAATTTATGATGGATATCAAGTTTTGCTTTAACAATCATACCTTGACAAGAACAGAGGGGCACATAGTGGACCTATGTAAATGTATATCTCACAAAAGTATGAAATACTTTCTCAGATGGGAACTGTAGATAACATTCAGTTAAGTACTGTAGTGTGAAAATGTAGTCAAGCAGTGAGTTTTAAACCTTGGTAATATTTCAAATTTTTTTGTTGAAAAGGCTAAATGGTCTCTTCTTCACCAAAATGCATCTAACTCTAGATTACTGAATATAGCTTTGTTATTGCTCCTGTGTTCAAATGGGTTTTTGTTCAAGTTACTGCAGTTTTGTTCTCCATCTTGCTTCCATGCACAGTAGATTGGCCACTCTAAATTGCTACCATTGATGTGGATGTACTTAGGTGAGGATTCCTTCAGAATCACTGGTGTCCAGTTCCACACTTGTTTACTGGCAACCTAAGATCCCTGAATTGTAAAAAGTGGGTTCAGACAATTAGAAATGGTAGAATTGGACACTAGCACAGCCAAATATGGCAGTTTGGGGATTACTGCCTCCTTTATCTGGTGTTGTCACTTCTGCCTTTCCCTCTCTAGATGAAATCCCAATGATGTGCATGTATTGGCAGAGGTGTGGGAAATGCATGGTTCATTGCATGAATGCTGTGTTTTTCAGCAATTCTGTATTTATTGAGGCGATACCTTGGACTGTACTTGGATTAATAAGAGAAGTGCAGTATAGTGTAACAGTAGAAAGTCATTAAAGTGTACAGTTGTGGGTCAGTGAGGTCTGAAATACAGCTACTGGAAAGTTAGGAGGAGAGGGTGATGAGGCTGCCACAGCAGCTTTAGCTCCTCAATCGTCGATTAAAGATTTGGTGAAATAAAAGACAGATGTCATCCCCTTTTAACCATATAAAACTGACACTGGACATGAAAAAGAGGCTTCAGGGACACTGACAAATGGGGGGGAAAAACAAAGTTTTATATTTCTCACTTTGAGAATCACAGACAGTTCTATCTGCACAGCACCCATTTAACACACAATAGCTCTACATGGTGAACAAAGCTAAGGTCAGTCTCCACAGAGGAGGTGGCCTTTCAAAACTGTCACTCCTCCCTTCTTTGAGCCTTCAGTTGTGGCAGTACTGCTTGGGTGTAGAACATCTCCAGCTTTGTAGCTGTCTGCTTCCAGAAAATAGGGTCATATTCAACAGGAACCACAGCCATGTCCTTACTGGTGTAGACAATGAAGTCTGCCTTGGTCAGCCCTGTGACTGCTAGCTGGCACTGCACCTGTGTGTAGTAGTCATGTTTTTTTTTCAGGCTGTAAGATGAGCTGCCTGCCTGTTCCAGGCAGAAGGTCTTGTCTGTGCAGGCCTTGCTGATGGTGTTGTTGCGATGTTTGAATGGACACTTGACCTCAAGGCAGTTGAGAATTTGCTTGCTTTGGGAATCACGGACAATTCCATCTGGACTTGCGGCCAGCCAGTTATGCTCTGGGTGAATGAACAGCCCACAGTCCTCAACCACCACATCCTTGCCCAGTTGCTTAGACTTCAGCTTCTGGTAGTGGTTGACTGCGACAGACTCATTGTTGATGCCCCAAGTCATGGCTGGTGTCTTAACATTGGAACCTGAGCTCACCACTGCACGCAGGTAAGACTGAGGCACTTCGTCGCTGATGCCATTCACAAACCGGCTGTTTGCAATTTTATGGGCATTTGACGCAGTGATGCGGTTCTGACGCCATTCAAACCACTTGGGGTTATTACGCTGTCCCCTGGTGTCTCTCTCAATTGCTGACAGCTTCTCCTTGTCCAACTTTCTCGAGGTGTAGGAGGCAGGTATGGAGGGATGCAGTGGGTGTGGAATGAGTGTGGCCTCCATCCCAGTGGGCAGTGTGCCATCTTTAGCTGTATCAGCAGCTAAAGTTTTGCTATTGTCACTTTGATGTTCTGGACTGACAGCACGTGCCCCACCCTCTGCTTTCTGCACCCTTGGGTGAACTGTGTACTTAGCACTGTCTACCTCCTTTTTGAAGGGTTGTGGAGGAACTGACTTGAGCGGACGATTGCTAGTTAGAGTCCTGGCTGGCTGGACAGGAGGACTTCTATCTGCTGTCCTTGCAGCCCTGTTGGTGGTGGTGTTGGTCAAAGTTGGCCTGGGGGCATATTTGGGTGTCTCTTTGTTGCACTGTGAAGAGGACTGACGAGGAGAGTTGGGCTTGACGGATGGTACTGCAGCTCCTTGTCGTGGGGATGCTGACTTGGACTGTGGCCCCCTTGTTCCCTTCTTGGTGGGCTCCATTGGGTGAGTATTCAGACAGACAGTGCTGACAGACTGCAAAGAAAGAAAGAAATGAAATATGGTTAGTATGTGGCCTGTGGATATGTCCTACTTACCTTTCATATTGAATTAAACAGTGTTACTGTGGTAAGATCAGGTGGGGAGCTAAGCCCCTCTGCAAAGAAACTGGGGTTGGTGAGGAATCCTGGGAGACTTGAGCTCAAAGTAAATCTGACAATTTTTCGGAAGCTCAGCCATGATCCCTGGGTCAAACTATAATTGTAATAACACAGAAGGCCTGGCCTGGCCCTCACTCTGTCATAGACAAGGCTTCATGGTTATTTATGAAAAAAATTAAGTCATTCTGTTAGAATTTTATAGCATAAACCGAGACTGTGAAACCTAGAAAATCATACTCTGTCACTTCAATGGCACAATGATACCATTCACTCATTCATGGGAAGTAAGCCCTTCACAGCTAAAAAGCAGGATGATGAATATATTTCAGCACATGACCGGTGCCCTGGACCCTCCAATGGAGCAGTAATGCATTTTCAGTGCTGTTAAACAGTAACCGCCCTCCAAAAAGGCAAATGTTCCTTCAACATATCTGAGTGCATGGATGTTTGATATTCACTTCAATGATATCTATATATAAAAGTGACCAATCTATATTAACAAGTAATGAGGTTATTCTTTTCAATTATATATTCAAAAAAAGGTTATCTGTTACAGGGTAAAAAATTAGTAGAGCCATACTTTCAAAAGCTACTTTTTTCCATTTTGGTTGAAATATATCCTTGTAGGCAATTCTTGTAATTTGTTCCTCTGTCGTCTTCATTTTTTGCCCACTCCGCATAACAGAAATCAACTTTGTGACATTTGGGACTTTCTTGGATCTAATCTCCACTTTAATTCAACCACAGTATTTCTTAAGGGTTTAAGTTCTGAGCTCTAGACTTTGTCTTGACTATCGCAGAATCTTATATTTCTTCTTTTAAAATCACTGTTTTGCATTTTTGTGAATGTCTTATTGACAGGCCCGTTTATAGTTTAGCTTCAGCTTTCTGACAGATGGCCTCACATTCTCCTCAAGAGCTGCTCATACAATGTGGACTCTATTGTTGACTTTGTGATTCCTAGAATGCTTTACAGTGGGTAGGAGCACCAAATATGTTTGCATTGCATTCAAATGGCATTACCTTGGTCTAATCTATCCAGAACAACCCAAGTGTTGTCCATTCGTTTTTGAGAGCAGATGCTTCTTCCTTCCTTCTCTTGTATGGAGAGGAGCGCTGTGTTGATAAGTAGCACACAGTGCCCACTATGGCTGTAGCGAGTGGTCTTCTGTTTAGTACTGTCCAGTCATTTGTCATGCAGCTTAAATCAAACTGACCTCAGAACTATACTCAACAAATCTACATTAGAAAAAGGCACAGAGACTTGCCATTCCCTTTTAAGGGCATTGTTGCAGTTTTCTGGTGCAAGTCTTGGAATAAAGGAAAACTTTTGATTGATATATATATATATATATATATAGTGGTCCCCAGCCGGGACGCCCAGGAGGACCAGAGGAGGGCTTGTGCCTCCTCCAGACCGCGAGGGGGCGTCCGTCCTGGTTATGTTGGGGGCCTCGGGTACAGGGCTTGGAAGCCCAACCCTGTAGGGGCCCGTGGCCACCGCCAGGTGCCCAGGTGCCTGAGGAACCCTGGAGCCCAGCACTTCCACCACACCAGGATGTGCTGGGGGGAAGAGAACAGGAGACACCCGGATGGCTTCCGGGTAACAGCCGGCACTTCCGCCACACAGGGGTGTGTCCAAAGGAGAATGCCGGGAAGCAGCTGGAGCCCATCCGGGTTCCCATTTAAGGGGCCGCCTCCCTCAAGTCATTAGTGGATGTCGGGTGGAAGAGGACAGAGCTGGAGAGAGGACGGGAGGCGGCCAAGAGAAAGGCACAGAGATGGAGAGGCCTGGACTTTGGGGAATCGGTGCAAGAGGCACTGGGGTTCTTGCATTGTAAAATATTGTAAAAATAAACGTGTGTTGGGTGAACTATGTTGTCCGTCTGCCTGTGTCCGGGTCCCAGTTCACAATATATATATATATATATATATATATATATATATAGTGGTTTTAATAAGCCATTGGTGAGCATCTAATTTTTCACCCTGAAAAAAGTTTGCTCATTTCTGCATAGAAATTCACTTGGGATGATGGCCTCCCTCAGCTGCTCATCTTCCATGACAGAACAGTAGTGGGACTCGACCTTGATGCCTACCTGAGCTAAAGGAGAACTCCTTTTCATATGGTGACAGATCAGGCTTTTACCTACAAATGTTCCTCTCCTTCATCCTTGCTTTGCTTACTCCTTTTGTGATCTGGTCATGGCCCAATTTGTGTCTGTTCAGGAATTCACTCAGGGTGGAAGTCACCTCTCAGCTGCTCATCTTCCTGGATTACAGAACAACTCCCTTTTCTGTCACTTTACCAGCTGCACTGAAGGAGAACTCCTTGGGGAAAGTGACCTGTCCTCCAATCCCAGGTTTGAGTCAAACATCTGCCTTTTTAGCAAGGATGAGAGCGGCTGGTATCGAAAGTGATACAGGGACACTGCTAATCCCTGATGAAGATGTGATGGCTAAGATATCACATTTGCCTTTTATACAATGCAGCAGTGCTAAAACTTGATGGACTTCATTTCCCAGCTGCCCGAAGGGTATTGCCCTCATTGGACATCTGTAATGGGTACAGGGGCTGCTGGGGACAAGAAGGGTTGGTGTGGGAACTTTAAAACTGTGCCAGCTAAAAAGAGAAGGAGCACAGTTTGTTATCACGGATGTTGTTTGCCTGCATTACTGTTGTATTGGATTTAAGTTTTGTCTTGTGTCCGTCTGCATCCTCTTTGTTGGAGGGAACGCTCCCACGCATCTCAACACGAAACGCTTCAGAAACGGTAGGACAAACTTTATATTCACCTCTACAGTTCACAGGCTATGCAACTCCCCCCAGCTTCAGTGCCATCCATTATATGGGACTGACTCATGGAGATTGTTATAGGTGTTTATTGTTGTGCGTTGTATTTGTTATCACCAAAGGGAAAGGCAAGGGTTGTCTTATTATTTGGTTTTTTATACTTGATTTCCATTTAATATATTCATTCATTTATGGTGGCACAGTGGCGCCGGTTTCCTTCCACAGTCCAAAGACATGCTGGTTAGGTGCATTGGCGATCCTAAATTGTCCCTAGTTTGTGGGTGTGTGCCCTGGGATGGGCTGGCGCCATGTGTTGGCTGGGATTGGCTCCAGCAGACCCCCATGACCCTGTGTTATGATGTAGCGGGTTGGACAATGACTGACTGACAATGCCTCATTCATTTATGTGATTTAGTAGATTTCTGCCTCTGTCTGTGAGTGAGTGTGGGTCAGGCCAAGGTTGGGTGCATTACTGGAATCCCCACCAAACAGACAAACAAATAAATAAATAAATCACCATCCCATCGACAGTGTGAATCTAAGTGGCACTGGTCCACAGGCAGTATGGGTGAGGTCTGTGATTTGCAAGACTTAGTTATTTAAAACATTGTAGCACCCAAATAGGTAAGACTCTATTAATAAATGAGGAGCCTGGTTTCTGTGAAATGTTAAACAACTGGTAAATAACAAGCTGATATAGAATACAAAAATGCTAAATATTGGGTGTGACAGACCACTCAAACTAAGCCCAGATTACTTAAGCACTTCTAATAGCATGTGTCCACAGGTTTTCTGCTACACTTCTGTGTGCCACTCCTGCTGCCTTTAGGAAAAGTTTCCATTTCCCAACATGGGAGTGGCAGAGTTACTGCAGTGAAGTGCACCTAACCTCACTTACCTCCTCACTGTACAATGAAGCAGGCTCCTGTGAGAATACAATAAAAACTGAACAAGAACAACTAGCCAGGAGTAAACCCTTCTCCTCAATAACACCAATACTCACTTATTTTACAAAAGAAGACTGGATATTTTGGTAAGAAGACCATCCTCTAGGCAGACGAGTCAAAATGCTTATTCCAATAATGGATTCTGGGCAGAGCTAAACCAGCTGTGGACAGGGTGTCATTCCACTGAATGGCACCGCCAGTCTGGGCAGACCTGTCTTTGGGATTAGGGAGGACTGGAATGTGTCCAAGCCCGAATTTACGTTCAGCACCCTAGACTTGAGGCAGTAGCACAAACCTCTGTGACATTGTCCCTTAAGTATCTTTTATAATAAGGCAATAGATGTTTTTATGCAATGGCTCCATTCTGGTTGTATTTGTTGAGTATTTGTTTATTGTTCTATGCAGAAACTATTTGCATCATTTTGTTTTAAATGCCTTGAGCATAGGAAAAGTGCTAAATAAATATAACGTATTATTAGTATTACATTAAATATCACATTTATCATTTGTTCTAAGATGTTAAAAAGAGGAGGCAAAGCATGTGAACATAGGATGTGACAGTCATGCTACAACTTGACACTAAACACACACTGGCAAATGATACATCAAATGAATTTAAACTGAGACAAACCCAGAATTATCGGAGTGGAAATTACTGAGACCACTGCAGAAAGCTGTTTTACGTTACCTGTGTGTAGCACCACAGTAAATCAGATACGACTCAAGCCATTCACTTAAGTTATCTGAAACATTAGTATTAAGAGAGGCAGTTTTCAAAGCTGGTAAAGCCCTCTTTAGAGTCACTAGATTTTATACAAATCTTATCCCTAGGAACGGGTGTGACAGTTTGCAGAACTCAATCACAATTCTTAGACATCTTTTGAGCGTCGGACAGAGCATAACACTGGATACTGTTGCAAAGTTATATCATTATGTTCTCTGCCATTTAGTTTCCAACCTTTTTGCTTCGCTCACTTAATCCAGTTTCAGGTTATATTGGCACCAATCTGCTCTGGCAGCACAAAGCAGGAGCCAACGCTGGAGTAGATACCAGGCTACATAAACAGCATTTATAGATACATGCATCATTAAAATGTAATGCAAGTCAAAACTAGAAATTTGCATGTGAAACACTTATGGCCTCTGAAAGATAGCCTACTATAAAAGATAAAAGTAATGTAGTGTGAATCTGTCACCCTGCTATTTCCAGTCAGACTGCTTGACATTCTGTGGACAGAAAAGTTTCTGAGCTGTTCTTTGAAATGCTGATATTTTTTAAAGATCAGTATTGCATACACTATCTGCCGTGTGTTCCTCGGCAAGGTGTTGCACAAGCCTAACCAGGGCATAATCCGATTTATTGGCATGCCATTCATACTTTAATGGAAAATCTCGAAGTATCTACACACGAAGCTAATTAAGTGATATTTATCCTAACATTAAATGCATTTCAAGAGCAATAAACGAAAACGAAACTGTAACCACGATAAGGCACATAGACCCGTCCTAAGGACAGCTTTAACAGAAAGACAAGTCTGGGCAGACACATCAAGACAGAGCAGCGATTCCAAAACCACACCACGCATAGAATGCTCTTTTGTCGAGTCACACCGTGTGCTGGGTGCCCGCCTGAAATTTTTAAAGGGGGGTGATGATCGGGGGGTCGATCACGGCCGTGGGCTCATATACTATCAATGACACCCTCCACCAATCCGCCAGCTGCCGGACAGAACTAAGACCTTTCAGTCACACTCAACCGAACCACATCCCAAACCTCAGTGTCCCACCAACCTTCCCAAAAAATTTTTACTTTAGGGTCCTTCGCCCTTATCGAGTTCCATCGGTAAAACCCCTTCGCCAACTCTGTCCCACAACCACCACTGTAGTCTTCACCCGTACTCACGCACACCACCGACCGTTAATACCTTGAGAAGGACAACAGCAGGGCACGCAGATCTTTGAGACGGAGACAACGATGAAGTTTTTGGCTTGCAGACTCCTTTGGACAGCTGAAGATTCGACGACCCTCTCCTCGGAGTTCCGGCAAATATTCGAGTCCAAGTTCTTCACTTCTCGACATAGAGGAATTACGTCACCGGGAGGGGAGCTTCCAGCCAATCAGTGTTGATATTCAGATTTGGGAGTGATGATTCGCTGGAATACCAGAAGGGTTCGCTGGTGTCTCACTCATTAAAGTTGTGTCTGGCTTGAGGCCGCGTGTCTCGGAAGGAGTACGCCTTTGTCATGCGTGGGAATTGCTGGTTTTAAGTGGTGCTTACTTAATTTTTAAGTGGTTTACTTAATTTAATTTTATCTGTGCGTTTGTCCAAGAGTGACGTTGCATGCATGAGATCCTTCCCCAATCACGCCCTATTTCGCTGTTGTTGTTTATTTTTTTGCGATGCTAACGACACTTGTGCCCTTAGGGAGACACCGCCCTTTCACACTGGTGCCGACTTGGGATGTGGAAAACACCGAAGGTGACGTGCGACTCACGCTCTTCGACGTACGCCGGCGGTGTCCAGTCGGCATACCGGAGGAGTACGGCGGCGGCGGCGGCGGCAGCAGCAGCAGCAGCAGGTTTGCATGTCCGGCATCTTAATGTGAATCTAATTCCCACTTGTTAGCATGGCTCGTTACCACTCTCAGTCTGCCACAGGAGACATTTCTAATGCTGTAGATTTTCTTATTCAGCGAACACTATTAAAATGTTCTGTGGGCTGGAGCAGGTCAGTATATCTCAATCTGTCATTTTTTTTTCTCTGTGATTTCTTTCCAGATATTTTACTGACGACGCTGTTCCCTGTACGGGCGATTCATACTGGCCTGTTTCCACCCTTTTCCCCATGCGCCTGGGTTAGGCATTGCTATCCTCAACTGTGAATTATGTTATGTGTGTTTGAGGACATTATTGGCGAATGGGACCAAGTGAGCTGCTTGCTTACTGCCGGATAAAAGTGCTAATCGGTTGTCTCTACCAGCAGGTAAACTAAAACACACATTTCATATGGCAGCAGTACTGTAATTAGCTCCCAGATAATAAATTGGCCATGGTGTAAACCTGCAGCCACAACAAGAACAGGCCTGGGGATCCCTTGTCTATATTATGACCAGAGACGACCATAAAGAGCTGGACTGGACGGAACTGGAGTGTTCAAATTCATTGGCTGTCCCTTCAAATAAATCAGAATCACTCTTTTATCGTAACCCTGTGTGCGTTACATGACATACACAAAATTAACACTTGAGATAAATACAAGTGAAAGAATGTAAACATGCATGTAAAGTGCAAGGCAATGCATGAAAAACAACTAAATACTGAAGTCAGCATTAGCTATATGAACAGTAAGGATATTGCATGATTTTGTGCCCAGACTGAGCAAGGACAGTTGAGTTAACCATATGTGAGCTTGATGGCCTATGGAAAGTAACTGTTCTCATATTTAATTTGTTGTTGGCCAGTTCAAACACAGGAGCTCAAAAGAAATGTTGGGGTATCAACCTGGTCATCCTGTTTAGTTGGCAAGGCAGAAGTAAAAATAACATGCGCTCATTGGTGCTAATGTTAACAAAAAAGAACAATATGCTGTTGGTTTAAGTCAAAATTGTAGCGAGATGTGGTCAGGTGTGACGATGTGGGTTCGGGTCCACACTCCCATCACTGTTTGGGAGCCCTTGAACCCAAATCCGTCGGTAATGTCACCGATGAGCTAGACAGTTGAGGCAATAACAATTGAGCAAGGGCATGGCAAAGATGTGCAAAAGTGCTTTTATTAAAAGACTAACAAAAACAAAGTGTCCATAAAGTGCAGTGATTCAAAAAGAGTCATTAAATAAATAATCCATTAAAAGAAACGTGGAGGTTAAAAAAATACTACAAAAAAAAAAAACCCAATCCTTTAAAACCGAGGTTAAAACGTTCCTCAGGAAGCAGTCTTTAAAAAAAACGACAAGCCTGGTGCTTCTTTTCTGTTAGCGTCTCACCTGCTTCTCCCAACTAGGCTTTGCAGCAGACGAGACGCTCTCTGCAGCTGCCCTTTTCAACACTCACACACAGGTCTGGAGAGCTCCCGATTCTGGCTTCAGTCAGGCACTCATCCCAGGCCTGAGACTTGGACTCCTTAGTCTCCAGGACGCTCACACCAAGGACTACAACACCAAACCTCGTGTCTCCCGCTGCCTTCTGTGGCCAGTCGCCTTTCCCTGGTCACTCCCGCTACCTGTTCGCTCAGCGGGAGCAACTGCAACTTCAACGTCAACACCTGGGTGTCGGCCTAACACCCAGCTTCCTCGCAGGTGCCCATGAGCGCTCGTTCGCTCGCTCACAACACACTCCGTGTGTCTCTCTCTCGCACCGACCTGCTTCCGCTCTCGCTACCTGTAACCTCCATGCTTTTCATTTAATTTTTTCATCGATCCCCTCCCAACCGACTCGCGCTTCTTTTATACAGTGAGGGGCCATAGCAGCTGCAGCACATTAGCCACGGGAACAATCACGGGTGTGGGCAGTCCCTCACCTGTGCACTTGGTGAGAAACGCCCACACCGCAGATCGCCCCGTGGCTTGCTATGGCCACTACACCCCTTCATGAAGCCGCGAGCACGGTGATTATTTATTTAAAAACGGCCTTTGCTCAACAAGCTGTGGACCCATAACACCACATCAGGTTTTAAGGTCAGAGGTCTGTCTTGCAGGTTGCTAATCTCCAAAATAAGATGTCTTCTTCTTATATTTTGTACACGGGAAGGGTCAGCATAGGTTTCCCTCATTGGGCATCTTCTCAGAACTGTGGATGGAAAAGGAAGCAAGGTGGTGAATGATTGCACTACCAGGTGCCCCACAGTGGTATTGCTTACTTTTCACAAGCCTGGAGGTCACATATGTATGATGGCTTGTTTTGGCATAGCTTAGTCTATAATGCCCGGCAGATGGGAGATTTCCAGTGGAATCCATTTAACTTGGCACTGAATCATGTACTGGAGGACATCAGTGGAAATTAAGGGGAAGTGCATTTAGGACTGAAGCCAGGAACCACTTCTTTACGCAAAGAGTTGTAGGACTCATGAGCAAACTACCCAGACATGTAGTTAAAGCCAAAACATTGACAACCTTTAAGAAGTATTTGGATGAGATATTGGGACGGCTTAGCTATTAGCTAAACACATGAGCTGATGGACTGAATGGTTTCTTGTTTGTCAGACTTCTTATGCTCTTCTGTTGAAAGAGGTTTTTGCCTGGCTGTGAGGGGATGCTGATAATTTTCCCTCCCAAAAAGCCAAATCCCATAACTATACAGTAGGGCAGCACCATATACCAGTGCTGGAAAAGTACTGAAACACCCAAAACTTTAAACCGTATGGTACCGGCATTTTGTGATTTTTCAGCACCAGAAGTAAATGTCAGCTGTCCTCACAATTTCCTCCCACATTCTCACGATACTTGCTATTACAGTTATGGAAAAATGTCAGTTTCGTAGGCTTGACGAAACCAAAATACAGTGGAACCTCGGGCCATGAATGTCTCGGACCACATACAAATCGGGTTATGATCAAATATTTCGCCAAACTTTTGCATCTGTTCACGACCACACACTTGGGTGATGAACAAGCCAGTTTCCCTTCTGGTTCGTATGCGCTGATGATTTCCCAACGTGTTCAGTCTTTCCCTGTCGGGAGATAGAGAGAGACAGACAGAGAGCAAACGCGTGCCAGAATGCACCGGGTTTGTTTTTAAAGAGACTGCAAGGTTAGTTTTCTCTGTTCAAGGTTTTCTCAATGTTTTTACATTTAGTTTCCTATTACACTGTGCATTTTATGGTATAATTAACTATTTTTGTGCTTAAAAATCTTTAAAAAATATATATTTACAATCAGCTCATACGGTCCGGAACGGATTAATTACATTTACATACAATCCTATGGGGGAAGTTACTTCCGGTCACGACCAAATTGGGTTGTGACCAGAGTTTTGGAACGAATTACGGTAGTGACCC
This sequence comes from Polypterus senegalus, assembly GCF_016835505.1. Classification (NCBI taxonomy): domain Eukaryota; kingdom Metazoa; phylum Chordata; class Cladistia; order Polypteriformes; family Polypteridae; genus Polypterus; species Polypterus senegalus. Next base: position 188,688,961 of record NC_053154.1, read on the forward strand.
GAGGTTCCACTGTAAATGCTTTGACGTGATTGGGACCTCCCAGTGGACCCCAATTTTGCTGTGACACGATTGGGACTTCATGTCTGGCGGGAGGGAAGTGATGTATAGCGAGGTGCGATATTTGCTTTTGGAACTGTTTTGTTAAGAGTACTGATTTCTGAAAGCTGGTTTTAATACCGAAATTAAAATTTTAGTATCGATCTAACTCTACTGTATAGTAGGTGGGATGTATTCTTTCCTTAATTCTAGGCCACATGGCTTTTTCAAAGGCATTTCCTATAAAATGTGTGATATGGTGGGGGAAATCGTTCCAGGAATGCCTAATTTGACACTGTCATGGTGTCCATCACTGGTATGTGATCCTAAGGATGCTTGTTTCAGAAGCTCCAGCTCCAGGAGGAAAAAAAAACTCCTTGACAGGAGAAAATGGGACTGTGGTGGAAAGAATTCCATAGACTTGTGTATGAACCTGAAACCAGCCTGTTCATGCCAGATAAGTGTTGAAAAGGTACTTCATCCCATATAATAAATAAATCACAAATAAAGCCCATCAGGGAGTGTGATGTAATGTGACATACAGTGGTGTGAAAAACTATTTGCCCCCTTCCTGATTTCTTATTCTTTTGCATGTTTGTCACACAAAATGTTTCTGATCATCAAACACATTTAACCATTAGTCAAATATAACACAAGTAAACACAAAATGCAGATTTTAAATGATGGTTTTTATTATTTAGGGAGAAAAAAAAATCCAAACCTACATGGCCCTGTGTGAAAATGTAATTGCCCCCTGAACCTAATAACTGGTTGGGCCACCCTTAGCAGCAATAACTGCAATCAAGCGTTTGCGATAACTTGCAATGAGTCTTTTACAGCACTCTGGAGGAATTTTGGCCCACTCATCTTTGCAGAATTGTTGTAATTCAGCTTTATTTGAGGGTTTTCTAGCATGAACCGCCTTTTTAAGGTCATGCCATAGCATCTTAATTGGATTCAGGTCAGGACTTTGACTAGGCCACTCCAAAGTCTTCATTTTGTTTTTCTTCAGCCATTCAGAGGTGGATTTGCTGGTGTGTTTTGGGTCATTGTCCTGTTGCAGCACCCAAGATCGCTTCAGCTTGAGTTGACGAACAAATGGCCGGACATTCTCCTTCAGGATTTTTTGGTAGACAGTAGAATTCATGGTTCCATCTATCACAGCAAGCCTTCCAGGTCCTGAAGCAGCAAAACAACCCCAGACCATCACACTACCACCACCATATTTTACTGTTGGTATGATGTTCTTTTTCTGAAATGCTGTGTTCCTTTTACGCCAGATGTAACAGGACATTTGCCTTCCAAAAAGTTCAACTTTTGTCTCATCAGTCCACAAGGTATTTTCCCAAAAGTCTTGGCAATCATTGAGATGTTTCTTAGAAAAATTGAGACGAGCCCTAATGTTCTTTTGCTTAACAGTGGTTTGCGTCTTGGAAATCTGCCATGCAGGCCGTTTTTGCCCAGTCTCTTTCTTATGGCGGAGTCGTGAACACTGACCTTAATTGAGGCAAGTGAGGCCTGCAGTTCTTTAGACGTTGTCCTGGGGTCTTTTGTGACCTCTCGGATGAGTCGTCTCTGCGCTCTTGGGGTAATTATGGTCGGCCGGCCACTCCTGGGAAGATTCACCACTGTTCCATGTTTTTGCCATTTGTGGATAATGGCTCTCACTGTGGTTCGCTGGAGTCCCAAAGCTTTAGAAATGGCTTTATAACCTTTACCAGACTGATAGATCTCAATTACTTCTGTTCTCATTTGTTCCTGAATTTCTTTGGATCTTGGCATGATGTCTAGCTTTTGAGGTGCTTTTGGTCTACTTCTCTGTGTCAGGCAGCTCCTATTTAAGTGACTTCTCGATTGAAACAGGTGTGGCAGTAATCAGGCCTGGGGGTGGCTACGGAAATTGAACTCAGGTGTGATACACTACAGTTAGGTTATTTTTAACAAGGGGCAATTACTTTTCACACAGGGCCATGTAGGTTTGGATTTTTTCTCCCTAAATATAAAAACCATCAGTTAAAAACTGCATTTTGTGTTTACTTGTGTTATATTTGACTAATGGTTAAATGTGTTTGATGATCAGAAACATTTTGTGTGACAAACATGCAAAAGAATAAGAAATCAGGAAGGGGGCAAATAGTTTTTCACACCACTGTATATGAGGACATGGTTTGGTCTGCAGTTCCAGCTGTGTGAATTTCACACAAACATATGGCACTGTTTGCTAGTACCATCTTAATGACTGCTGCAACTTGTCCAGCATTGAAAACCCTAGCTTGCCTATCAGCCAGAGGTTATCATTCAGTTCTATGAAAACACAAGTGTATTTCTCCTTAGTACATTTCATCTAGTGCACTATTTGGAGACTGAAAATTATCCATGTATGTCAAAGTCAGTTATGCAGTATATGCCACATACAGAATTTAAAATTGCAGTGTGGCGACTTACAAATTACCTTTCATGAATCTCAGAATAATTCATGCCATACATGGGGTACATTAGACTACCCCCTTAGACCAGCCTCACACACAGACTGGCCATGCTCTATAATAGTTGTTCATATGTGATTAGAGACCTCTTGGCAATTGTCTCTCATCGGCTCTTTCAGCTTTTGTTAGAACTTTTACGCAACTGCTTCCTCTTCTGGGGCCTCATGTATAAACGGTGCATACAAACGTTTTCACGCTGAAATCACAATGTATAAAACCTAAACTTGGCATAAAACCAAGCACATTTTCATGGTAGCTCAGACCTTGGCATACGCAAGTTCTCTGCTCGGTTTTGCAAATTGGCGGCACCCAGCGTCAAAGCAGTGCTATTGTTTCAGTGTGGTTTCCCTTTCTTTTTTAGATCCACATCCCTGATGCAGCTTTATAAATAAACAGTATGTGGTTAATTTCAGTGTATTAGTTTAATGCATCTGATTGTAATTAACCTGTAACAATATAATGGTCCACAGAATGGTTTAAACTATTCTAAATACAATAGCTGCTTTAGCGTTGTTACTCTCACTGCACCTTTTTCTTCTTCTTCTTCTCACAGCTACTCCCGTTAGGGGTGGCCACAGTGGATCATCTTTTTCCATATTACTCTCGCTGCACCACTCGGAGTATTTATATCACTGTATCTGAGTGGGGAATCACAGCTTTACAGCAGCTGACTGGAAAGAGAATTATTGGTATACAGCATCTAGCATACGCTGACTCAGCCATGCTGTCTATTGAACTGCTCTCACACGGCAAGTGCTTCAGAGCCTTTCCTGTACTGACCTCGTGGTTCAGAAAATTTCATCCCAAGAACTCTAAACGCACTCAAATCAGTCCATCAATTGCTCCTTGTAGAACTGTTTGTACTTATTAGTACAATCACCTCACTGTAAACTTGAGATACAGTTATAATATTGTACAACCTGAGCCAATTTATAAAGCACGTATTTACATATGATGACGATATCATTTTTAAGATGAAATGCAGCAAAATGTTTATATTATACAGATAAAACTTTAACTTAATTTAAATAATCTATATTTATAATAATTAAACATGTGAGGACACGGTGCCACAGCTCTAGCGAGGAGCTGGTGCTCTGTTCATGGATTGTTCCTGCCTTATGCTGTATTCTTGCTGGGGCTGGTGTGACACTGGAAGGATAGATGGATGGAATAATTAAACATGTACTACGTAGATATTTTAATGTTCCTTAAAAGTTTTGAAGAATCAGCGCTCTAAACTTACAAATGGCTTAATGTCTATTACAGAGCTGATTATGTGGCAATTGGTTTCTTGGAGAAAAAAAAAAGGAAGAACAGGAATTGGAGGGTAGTACGTTTGAAAGAGACAGTACTGCTGCAATAAATAATTTCATCGAAGGTTGTGCATGGCGCAGCAAGCATCTTGCCTGTGACATGAACAATCACTGCGCCACCATGTTTAATAACATGCTTTAACTAATATCATCATTAAAATGATATAATGTATACATCTCCGTATTTTAATTATTCAGAGAGCTGTAATATCATGAATATAATGAATTCTGTGTCCTGTTGGAAGAAGAGAAAGCTCGTTTAAGAAGCACAGTGATTCACACACATAGAGCACATAGAAGATCAAATACAAAACAAAGCATTCAACGTGCTACTTTAGTTATGATGGGATTGAGAAACTAGTAAATTAAACGATTTTAAGATGAAGTTTATGATGTTCTACTTTAATTACAAAATAAAGTACACGATTAAAGTGGAAATTTAGAGATTAAAATTGACATTTTGTGGTTTTTTCCCCACTGTGTGCCTATTTTTTTTTCTCTGTACCCTTATAAGCTTTCATATGACACTCAGACGGTGGGCTACGACTCGCCTTTTCATGGCGCCTTTGATATCTGAGAACTTCTTTTTTATTTTGGCACTGTGTGACTTTGTGAACTTGAGCTTTCGAGTTTCTCCGACACTCTATGTCACTCGATCAACTTCCTTTTGTTGTTTATACCACTGTTTAAACCAACAAATAGTAAGTTTTTCCTTGCCTGCACTTGGTATTTGCTGAAATTCTTCTATTTCCCCCCTTTCTTTTGCCATTGCCTTTTCACATAACGCGGAGTTTAAGGGCTATTTATATTGATTTGCATAATCTAAGGGGCTTAATTCTGGGAGGAGACGGGGGAGGACAGCAGGCATGTGCACGTGCGTTATTTTTCACGCTGACTGGGATTTATGTAGCGGAAGAATGTGGAAGTTGTCGTTCACACAGATTTATGCATCTGGATTTTTTTGTGCGTACGCACATTTCCACTTTTGTCCGTACACCATGTTATAGTGTGAATTCTTAGCACAGCGTTATGCATGAAGCCCCTGGTCTTCTCATTTTCTTTCTCAAATAAAGCTATCTGGACTGACCGGTTTCATGTCTGTATGCTCGGATTCATTTTTCAAGAGATTTGCAATGATTGTTTAATTCATTGCAAAATGAAGCAATTTTGAGTTGCTGATTTGGGGTTGATTATTGTCAGTGGAAGGCCTTTTATTGTGTTCGGCTCTACCTGATACTTCGTGTCCACTGATGACTGCTGTATTCACAGTGTCTTGCACCACCAATTGAGACTGGCGGGTATGCAATGTGAAATGGTTGCCCTTTGTTGAGGTGGTTGCTGTTTTTTTCTTATGGGTTTTATATCTGCTTCCTTGATCAGACAACTGAGAAAAACTGTAGTTACTCCAAATCTGCTAGCTCTAAGACAATGTACATTTCCTGTTTTCAACTTAAAGCCACACTGGTCTGAAGTATTACTTCTCACTAACAGTTCCGGTAAACCACACAAGATTTTCTATAATCTAAATGTGTATGTGCTGAGTGAATGTGACATTTTTTGTAGTAATTCAAATTAAAAATACTCAAATTAAAAATGAGTGCAGCAGACACGCTGGCAAACAACACTGAATAATCAAAGACTGCAACTACTTTAGCATCAGATCCACTAATTAGTAAATAATGGATTAATTAAACAATTAGAACACCTAGAAAAGTAGAATAAAATCAAGATGAAAATATTGTTAAAAAGAAAAAAAAAACACATTTCCATACAACTGCTTAGTACATTTTAATATATATATTTATTTTTACCAAAATTAGTTTCTAATTTCTATATTGTTCCCAAAATACAGAACTTGGGAAAAATACATCATTTAATTAGCTCAGGAGTCCAATTCAAAACAGAAGCTGGTTGGAACAAAAAGCTACAGCCACAGTGTGCCCCCAGGACAGAGGTTGGGAAACACTGACCTAAGTAACCTCCAAATTTTAGGAGGTAGTGTTAGGTACTGACTCTGTTCAGACATTATATAAGCAGTTCCCACAGGAAGGGCATAAACTGCCCTGCTGATATGAAACAGGGTCTGTAGAAATGTGGCTGTTTACAATTGGCCATCCAATTTGTCCAGTCTTGTTGAAACAGTGTTGGATCTAGGTAGTTGACTGCACCAATTGGTCCTGGATTTGAGATTTAAAAGGTATACATTGGTTAGTCCATCTTTCTGTCTCTCACTTGCTATCTTGCCATGAAGGGTAGACCATATCTCTCTCTCTCTCGCCATTTCTCCATGATGAAGATATTCTTATCTTGTCAGCCATATTGAGACAGGCATGTTTCAGTACTCCATTTAAAGGCCATGTGGAGCAAAGCCCTAGCTAGACTGATAATAAGTTGAGAGCCGCTTATGGAAGAAAGATGCACTGCTACTTAAGCTGTAATGATTTTTTTTGTCGCACCCATTTTATTTTGCTTATAATTTGGGCATATTATTGACAATAGATAATTAATTAAAGGTGTAATTCTCTCTCCTGTTTATTCTATTGCTTTTATCTTGTTCCGTGAGTGCACAGGTAGAAAAGGTAACCTAACATATAAAGGCTAAAGGCTGGGATTTAAGACATTTTTTAAGGTTTACAAAACAAAGAGTATAAAAGGGGAAAATAGAGTCACCTAGGAATCTATATAGCAAAACATCATTAATCCACTATTGGGTCTGTGGGAGCCAGAATCTGTTCAGGCATCGCTACATGCAAAGCAGGAATCACCTTGGATGGGATGTCAGCGAATTCCACAATAATAATTCTGAAAATATAGGCCTGTAGGACCATTATTGTCATGTGTACAGTGAAATCTTCCTTGCATGTGTTAACATTGTCATGCAATATACAGTATACAGACATGCTATGGTATTCAGATCACAACTATAAAAGTTCGCCCACACTACAATTTTCAAAATTCTCTTTTTCAAGTAGTGGGCATAGCAAGAGTGTAGGTAGTAATTTGACAAGATAGGAGCACACCCTGGATGAGATGTCAGCACACACTAACAGTGTCAGAGTATAGTTAAAAATCAACTATTAACCTGGAACTGGTGCCTCATTGTGACGTTCTGAGTTTGTTCCAGGTGTCTTATCGTCCTTGAACCTGGAACTGTCGATAACATGACCGGCCTGTGTAGTGAGGTCAAATACAGTCAAGAGTAGATGAAAAGTATAAGAGTGTTTTTACTTAAATATAACAAAGTGTTGAAAAAGTGCAGCAAAGATCCTTCCTAATAAAAATAATCCAATAAAGACTGGTGGAAAAGTGAATGTTAAAAGTCATAAAAATCAATAAATAATAATAATCCATAAAAATGAGATTTAAACACACAGGAATAGTTTCTGTAAAATCTCAGCTCAATGTTAGGGTCTCCTCTGTTTGAGGAGGTGCAGCCATCCTTTTCATGGGCCTGTACTCCTGGCACCTCATCCACTCACCACTGGGGTGCACCAAGCCCGATTTGTGTCCCTTGCTGCCATGCCTCTAAATCTACAGGAACTGGACAAACCCCGCTCCGTCTCCCATCCGCCACCAACATCACACACAGCAGTGGGTTGCTCCTACTCTCAGATTGCTCAGCACAAGTGACCCTGCTCCTCAAGCACCTTACTCCTGGTCTTTTTGAGGTGAAATCCACCTGCCTGCACCTTGATCCTACCTCTGCTTACTTTTGTTTCTGTTTGTTTCAACCTACATACTGTAACCTTTTTGTTCTTGTTGATCTCATTTGGCTGTCTGCTATGGTTCTTTTCTACCTTGTGGGTTTATGTGCTCTGCTTAACAACTTGCAGAATGTCAGTGGAGAACAGCTGAGCCGATCACGCTTGCACCAGCTTGCTTCCCTTATTGAACAACCACCAGCCTGAGCCGAGCCACACGGTTTGTATAAAAACTTGCACTGCCACAGACCTCTGTTTCATCACATCCATCATCCAGAGGTTGTGTTACCTGGATAGGCTGTGGCCCCTGCAGTCCTGAAACAAATTTAATGTGACTGATGATGGATGGAGACATTGTTGCAGGGACTAGAGGCACGTGGAAGGTACTGTTATGGAGACCTTTCTATGTGAGTTTGTGAATGTGTCTTTCCTTTGTAAGTAAGACTTTCTGCATCCATCTATTTCAAGTACATTTACCATGTAGATAATAAGATCATTTAACATTTAAAATTTATAAGTTTGGTATTACTACATGTATAAGAAGTTCCGATTTAATCAAAACGTGTTTGCCAAAGCCTTTTACTCTACTGTGACTTACAATATTTACGACTTACAATATTTACAATAATGTAGAGGGTGTTTTGGACTCTAGTATGTGTCTGTACATTGATGGGTGCAAACTAAATGTATTTCTTTTCTGTGTTATGCAAATTATCTTGGCTTTATAAACTAAATGCTCTCCCAGCCTTACTCAGTGGTGTTTACTGAACCAAGCTATTTATATTCAGGGCGGGCTCCCTCAGGCTTGTTGTAATAGGCAACATCCATCTTGGAAACATTACAATGGTGATCTTGACTGTTATTTTAAAAAAATGTCCTAAACAGTTTTGATGCCTAACAAACTGGAATATTTACATTTTCTTGCCATTGACTCCTGCCTGCGTTGCTTCCATGCTGTAGGATCTCCTTGAGAGTGGCCAGATCTGGTAGTTGCCCACAGAAGAGATCCACCCTGTCTTCTGCTTTCCCCTAGGTCCAGAACATTGACTTCCTTTGGATCAGAGAGCAGTGCTACATTACAGTCCAGGTTTGAGAATATTTCAGGAACAGTTCGGTGACGGTTATTTAAGAATTTTTTTTCTAATGTGCAGGTTTTACTACTGTAGGCTAGTATACAGTATAGGGTTTAGAACCACAAAAGAGGATTTAGAATTTTGGACTTAGTTGGCCATAAGTAAATTTAGGAATATAGGATGTAGAACAGCCCATTTGAACTAATACATGCAATCTCTTTTTTGCATTAAAGAGTGCTTATGCAGTTTCAGGGATTCGCCAGTGAGTAAGCATGGTGTCAGAGGGCGGCTTCTTGCTTGCATGACATCTGGTCTGTTGGACTGTCCATGCGTAAAGTCAGATCTGAGGGTTGTCTAGTTCTTCCTATTTCTTGCTTTCCTTAGGTCCAGAACATGGATGTCCTCAGCCTGTACGCTTGCTGAGACTACATTTATTTATATAGCACATTTTCATACAAATAATGCAGCTCAAAATGCTTTACGTGATAAGAAAGAGAAAAAATATATAAAAATAAGAATTAAAATAAGGGAACACTAACATAGAATTTAAGTAAGGTTCAATAGCCAGGGAGGACAGAGAAAAAAAAAATCCAGATGGCTGGAGAAAGAAAAAAAAAAATCTACAGGGGTTCTAGGCCACAAGACCGCCCAGCTCCCTCTAGGCATTCTACCTAACATAAAGGATCTCAATTAGTCCTCATTGTATTCAGGGTTCTCATGGAAGAACTTGATGACAACGGTCATGGGGGTTTCTGGCCGTTAATCCATCAATGTAGGGACATCACGGTGCTTTGATTAGGTGGTAATGGCGCAGATCGCCACCACAGAAAACTGGGAAAAGAACAGTAGTAGGGGGTTAGTATGAATTTTGAAGCCACCATGAATAATGATAATTAAATGAATATACAGAACATCAAAATTGAACTAACCATAGCCAAAGCTAACTAACTAGCCATGGATTTTCTAGTAAGTGGGCGCCATTATCTAGAGGATTAACTGAAACCAGTCAGACCAAATAAAACTAGGGAACAGGGTGTATACATATATACAGGGTCAGTCAAAATTATGTTAACATTTGACTGTCGGAAACAATTTATTCACAAAGCATACTTCATATGTGCAAGATGATTTACAGGAATGTCTTAACCTGTTTGCAATCGTGTTCAACACATGTACCATATGTGGCACATATATTGTTCACAAAAATTGTATATAAGTGTATACCTAGTAGTACCATTAGTGTTAACATAATTTTGACTCGCCCCATCCATCCATCCATTACCCAACCTGCTATATCCTAACACAGGGTCACGGGGGTCTGCTGGAGCCAATCCCAGCCCACACAGGGCACAAGGCAGGAACAAACCCCATGCAGGGTGCCAGCCCACCACAGGACACACACACACCAAGCACACACTAGGGACAATTTAGGATCGCCAATGCACCTAACCTGCAGGTCTTTGAACTGTGGGAGGAAACCCATGCAGACACAGGGAGAACATGGAAAGCGAACCCAGGTCTCCTTACTGCAAGGCAGCAGCACTACCACTGTGTGACTCACCATCTATCTCTCTCTCTCATACATATATACACATATTATACACATATATACATATATTATACATACATTATATATATATATATATATATATATTGTGGATGCTGGCCCGGACACAGACAGGCAGACATGTTGTTCATCACCCAACACACTGTTTATTTACAAATATTTACAAACTGTGCACTCACACCCCAGTGCCTCTTGCACCGATTCCCCCAAGTCCAGGCCTCACAGTCTCTGTGCCTTTCTCTCCTGGCCGCCTCCAGTCCTCGCTCCAGCTCTGTCCTCTTCCACCCGACTTCTGCCAATGACTGGAGGGAGGCGGCCCCTTATATACAGCTCCCGGATGAGCACCAGGTGTTCCCGGCGTTCCTCCATGTTTCTGATCATCAAACACATTTAACCATGAGTCAAATATAACACAAGTAAACACAAAATGCAGTTTTTAAATGATGGTTTTTATTATTTAGGGAGAAAATAAAATCCAAACCTACATGGGCCTGTGTGAAAAAGTAATTGCCCCTTGTTAAAAAATAACCTAACTGTGGTGTATCACACCTGAGTTAAATTTCCGTAGCCACCCCCAGGCCTGATTACTGCCACACCTGTTTCAATCAAGAAATCTCTTAAATAGGAGCTGCCTGACACAGAGATGTAGACCAAGAGCACCCCAAAAGCTAGACATCATGCCAAGATCCAAAGAAATTCAGGAACAAATGAGAACAGAAGTAATTGAGATCTATCAGTCTGGTAAAGGTTATAAAGCCATTTCTAAAGCTTTGGGACTCCAGCAAACCACAGTGAGAGCCATTATCCACAAATGGCAAAAACATGGAACAGTGGTGAACCTTCCCAAAAGTGGCCGGCCAACCAAAATTACCCCAAGAGCGCAGAGACGACTCATCCGAGAGGTCACAAAAGACCCCAGGACAACGTCTAAAGAACTGCAGGCCTCACTTGCCTCAATTAAGGTCAGTGTTCACGACTCCACCATAAGAAAGAGACTGGGCAAAAACGGCCTGCATGGCAGATTTCCAAGACGCAAACCACTGTTAAGCAAAAAGAACATTAGGGCTCGTCTCAAATTTGCTAAGAAACATCTCAATGATTGCCAAGACTTTTGGGAAAATACCTTGTGGACTGATGAGACAAAAGTTGAACTTTTTGGAAGGCAAATGTCCCGTTACATCTGGCGTAAAAGGAACACAGCATTTCAGAAAAGAACATCATACCAACAGTAAAATATGGTGGTGGTAGTGTGATGGTCTGGGGTTGTTTTGCTGCTTCAGGACCTGGAAGGCTTGCTGTGATAGATGGAACCATGAATTCTACTGTCTACCAAAAAATCCTGAAGGAGAATGTCCGGCCATTTGTTCGTCAACTCAAGCTGAAGCGATCTTGGGTGCTGCAACAGGACAATGACCCAAAACACACCAGCAAATCCACCTCTTAATGGCTGAAGAAAAACAAAATGAAGACTTTGGAGTGGCCTAGCCAAAGTCCTGACCTGAATCCAATTAAGATGCTATGGCATGACCTTAAACAGACAGTTCATGCTAGAAAACCCTCAAATAAAGCTGAATTACAACAATTCTGCAAAGATGAGTGGGCCAAAATTCCTCCAGAGCTGTAAAGACTCATTGCAAGTTATCGAACGCTTGATTGCAGCTATTGCTGCTAAGGGTGGCCCAACCAGTTATTAGGTTCAGGGGGCAATTACTTTTCACACAGGGCCATGTAGGTTTTGATTTTATTTTCTCCCTAAATAATAAAAACCATCATTTAAAAACTGCTTTTTGTGTTTATTTGTGTTATATTTGACTAATGGTTAAATGTGTTTGATGATCAGAAACATTGTGTGACAAACATGCAAAAGATTAAGAAATCAGGAAGGGGGCAAATAGTTTTTCACACCACTGTATATATATGTGTGTGTGTGTGTGTGTGAGGGCTTGTGCCCCCTCCAGACTGAGAGGGGGCGTCCGCCCTGGTTATGTTGGGGGCCTTGGGTAAAGGGCTTGGAAGCCCAGCCCTGTAGGGACCCGTGGCCACTGCCAGGCGGCGCCCCAGTGCCTAAATATCCCGAGAGCCCAGCACTTCCGCCACACCAGGAAGTGCTGGGGGGGAAGACTTTGGGAGACACCCGGAGAGCTGCCGGGAGGACAGCCGGCACTTCCGCCACGCTGGGGCGTGGCCAAGGGAGGAATGCCGGGAACACCTGGTGCTCATCCGGGAGCTGTATATAAGGGGCCGCCTCCCCCAGTCATTGGCAGAAGTCGGGTGGAAGAGGACAGAGCTGGAGCAAGGAAATCAGGAAGGGGGCAAATAGCTTTTCACACCACTGTGTGTGTGTGTGTATATATATATATATATATATATATATATATATATATATATATAAAGAAAGTTGGACTTTCTACCAAAGATAAAAAAAAAAATGGATAGGGTGAGAAAATTATAAAACAAACAGGTGAGATTTTCTGCTTTTCCAAATAACAGCCTACTAAGGTGTAGAGATGACCTTTGAGAGGGGACTTTTTTTTTGTTTATATGGTGCCAACGAGCACTGGTTTTACTTGTACAATTGCAATAGTTATATTAATTAATCATGGAACCGAAGAGTGGCAACATTTTCACTGAACTCTACACATGACAGTAAGAGGAGGAGTGTAATCTGTTGGTGAAAATCATGTGTAATAATTATAGGCAATGCCACAAATTCCAAACATGGGCTGCCAGGTTTGATAATTTGGTAAATCACACCATTACTTATTTCTGTCATCAGATGCCTTGTAGGTCCTATTGGGGTGTCACTTTGTATTATTAACCTTTGCAGTCTCTTCAAACGCTGACTCGATGCTGTGCTTTATCAGGGTCTTTCTTGACCTGATTCTTACACCTCAGATTTTCACTCCAAACCTGTTTTACATTAACTCTCTTAAAATGTATTACCGATGGTCCTAAGTTTTAGAGCATGTGACATTTAGGATGTTTTTATTGGATGTGAGCAAATTAACCTAAATGGAGAGTGAAATCCACTAAAACTATGTGGCATAGTCAAAACTGACACAAAAGACAATTATTCAAAACGTGTATCCGCGGTACAAAATGTGAGATTTACAAACTTTTTTTTGGAGCTGTTAAGGGCATTTTACTCACTTCCTTCACATTCATTTAGAATGTTTTTATGGATTATGCACAAACTACCCAGAATGCAATGGAAAATCCATCAATGCTTGATCAAAACTGACCTGAAAGACATGGCAAATATGGTAAACATGTTTTAGAAGCTGTACACATTATAGAATGTTAATTGTTTTTTACTGTTCATTAATAGGGGGAAATGTGGGAAAAGTCACCAGGTTTACCCTCAGCAGCTGAATTTTATGATGGTTTTACTGATTTTCAACACAAACAGGTCACATTTGACCTCAGCATGGAGCAAAGAGAAGTTCTGAAAAGTGTAGGAGCATGTTATAGTTTGAGCAATATCTGAGACACAAATATGCTCAAAGTGTGCCACACAGTTTGGCAATGTCTTCAAATGCAGTGTGTACCCTTTCATCATGGAAGTGAAATAGGTCACAATACCTGAAAGACCTAGAACTTTTTATTATGTCTTGTGTCACTGATAGTGGTCCTTTCGTTTCATCAGCCTGTAGCTCCTTTTACAACAAAGGGGCACCCTTTATTGTCCTGATTGTTGCATGCAATGCCCTTTGCTTTAGTGTGGTAAATGTCAGGGTATGTGACTGTGAATGTAATGGGACTATACTCAGTGTTTGCTTGGTTTAGAGGTGACCCTTGAATTGATGTCACCTGATGCCCTCCAACATACACTTTGGTTGCTCTACAGTATTTCCAGTGCAGCATTTAATGCTTCCATGCCCAGGTACTTCACTACTTTTCATTCTTTCTTTAAATCAGTGTGAACTTTTCATTTGATGTCTTGTTTCTACTGGCACAAACCCTGCACAGATTTACTACTTAGGCCTTGGCATTATAACAGCTTGTTGGAGGATGCTAAGTGGGCCAGTTGAGGTGCAATTGAAAAAGACTTGTGTAGTACTAGAGACAACCTGCCATCACGCTTACAGTTACGGCAAAATATCAATACTGTACATCTTTTAAATTAGCATTTGTTTAGAAACAATAAAGACATACAATGTGTGAGGGATGGCAGGCACTCTTGCCCAGCCGCAATACTCTCAACCTGGAAGGACAGGGGAAAAACAGCTTACACAGGGCTTTGTCTCCTATAGGACGCTAGATGGCAGACAACCCAAGCTGGGATCTCTGCATGAGTGCCCACAAGACATGTTGGGTATTGCAGTCCCAGGGGACAACCCTGTTGGGTTCCTTGGGGTTCACCAGGAAGATCTGCAGGATTTGCGAGTTCCTACTACGTAGGGCTCCAACCTCACCTGGAAGTGTTTCGGAGCCGCAGCTCCATATCGCTGGAAGCATTTCTGGGAAATGGATAAAAAGGGGCTGCCTGTCACAACTAAACGAGTCTGTATCGGGAGGAAGGAGAACCATGCTTGCATGATTGAGTGGTGGCAGTGACAGTGGGTGAGGGAGAGAAGATAGAGGGATGACAAAGCATTGCTGTGTGCTTGCTATTTGCTGGCTGTATTGTGCATGGTGCTGCGGAAAACTCTTACAGAGAAGGGCTTCCCCATGTATAAACACTCTTTTGTGATTTTACAAATGTCCAAGCCTGGTGGCCACAAATGGTATATATGCATTTAATAACCCTAATAAACAATATTGTTTTCACATTGAACATTAAAATAGTTATTTGTTATATGAAAAACTAATTAACAGAACAAGCACTTGACACTTTTTGTAGTGATGCCACAAATGCATGTGTCTAGGAATGTAAATGATTTAGGGCGATTAGGTAGTACTGTGTCTCAATGAATTAGAAAATTTGGTGCTTTCCTTTAGACTTAAATTCAGGAACTGTATTTTCTCTCTTGTATGAGTCTGCTTCCTTCTGAAAAAGCAAATGGTAATTTTTCACATTTTACCAGGCACCTTTGCCAAGGTGGAAATTTCCTTAGCATGTCTACCAGTAAATAAGCCTCTTCCCTACTTCGACTTTCTGATTTGGTCTGTTCTGAAAAGCACCTTCAAAAACAATCTGCCCTTTTCCTCTTTTTGGCAGGTGGATGAACGTGATGTAGAAGAGTCAAAAGATGTTAGTTAATGGCCAACTGGGACAGAGTGACCTACAGTTAAAGTCTGTGGGGATAAGACAACAGATGAAATGCTCAGAGATGAAGCGGAGAGGAAAATTATTCATGCCGTTTCCTCTTTAACAGGTTTTCTTTAGTGTTGGTGGACTCAAAAATGCAATTCAATGAGATGCATCATTAAAACTACCAAAGCAGGTTAAAATAAAAAGAAAAAAAAGCAACTCCCTTGGTTCTTTAAAATGTAAAAGTCACAATACTGCTAATAGAATGTCTCAGTTTTAATGCCTCAAGCTGAACTTTAAGCATGTCCAATGTTTCTTTACATGTCATGCATACTTGCCTAGAGAAGGTATCTAGCAAAATTCCCCCAAAAAAGCAACAAACATTTACGGACCTCAGGTCCAACATGCTTCATTTTGGTTTTGCTTGGCTCTTGAATACCTCGCTGCTAACAGTCTGTACCAGCGGGGATGAATTATCTCCTTGTCACTGTCCAGTAGCGTGTGTATATCAAGACACCCTAGAGCCGGGCCTGCAGGAATGTAATTCTGGATGTGGTCATTCACGCCATAAAGGTTTTTGGGTTGAGACCAGATAAAGAACAATCCCTGGTCCACCAGGCTGGGGGTCTAGTATAGGCCTAAAAAGCCCGATATGATAAAAAGTCAGGAAACCACAACAAAGAAAATGCAAGGTACTTGTATGACTGGCATAGGTGAATGCTGAAAGGAAGCTGCAGACACAAATGTGGAAGTCCTGAGTGCCAAATTCAATACTAGATTTGATTTCTGGAACGTGAAAACCATGTGCAAAACTGGAAAACTGATGCATGTTACAGTAGAGATGAGGCATTATAAACTACACATCCTGGGAAGTAATGAGAACAGATGGACTGGATCAAGAACAACAAGAACATAGACTGAAGAAACCGTACTATAATCAAGAAGGGAAGATGGAGGAGTGAAGATGAAGGAGTGTCTATCATCTTGAGAAAAGTTAGAGAGAAATACCTGATGAAGTGGAAGCCTTTCAACAGCAGGCCACTGCCAGAATAATGGGAAAACATGCCAACCTGATATCTGGTGATAGCGAAAATGCAGTGAATTAAATCTTTTACGATCAGTTTCAAGCAACAGTAAGAATAAATGCCAAGGTAGAAGCTGACAGCACCCATATGGAAAGAGTGATGGGGAAGAATGGATGTGGTACCATGATCAAGAATGGGGAAGAGATTGGTTGAACTGATCACGGCCTACAGCCTTGTGATCAGCATACATAAACTGACTTGTAGCTCACCCAACAGCAGACATTATGACCAAATCGACCACTTGATGATCTGTGGTACAGGGAGACATTCACTACTAGATGCGATAGTTAGAAGAGGAGAGGATGTTGGGAGTAATCACCACCTTATAACAGCATTTTTGAAAATGAAGTGGAGGAAAACAGCACGCAAGCCACAGATTTCCAGATGATTTGATGTTGAGAAATTTCAACATCAAAAAACTGAAAAACATGCTTTCATTCTCCATGTGAAGAACAGATTTCAAGCCCTGGCAGAGACAACAGACTTTTGTGAAATAGACACTGGCACAGTTAATGAGAAGTGGAAGGCTTTTAAAATTGATATATCAAGATTACAGCAGTGCCCATTTAGGTTACAAACAAGAAGAAAGGATGGATATTATCAGAAACTTGAAAAACCATTGAAGACCGAAGAAAAATGAAGAAGTTTGCAGATGCCAAATTGAGTAAGACTACAGGAAAGTTAAAAGCTGCAGCATAGGGACTTACACCAGAAACGTAAAAGAATGGTGAGAAATGACAAGAGAACATACAGGAATGATCACACAAGCCAGGCAGAGGAAGCAGCTTGAAAAGGTGAACAGGGAACAGTTTATAAGATCACAAAGTTGGTGTGTGGCAAGTGCCGTACCAACTGTG
The DNA here is from genome assembly GCF_016835505.1 of Polypterus senegalus. NCBI lineage: Eukaryota > Metazoa > Chordata > Cladistia > Polypteriformes > Polypteridae > Polypterus > Polypterus senegalus. The sequence goes on from NC_053154.1 coordinate 188,706,276, forward strand.
ACAACCACATAAAGGACAAGCAAGGAAAATGACTCACAACAAAGAAAGAGCTGGAAGCACAGTGGGCAGAGCATTTCAGGGAAATTTTCAATAGACCACCACTGGCTGTAGAAGCAGATATACAAGAATCAAAAAATATACCTTCATGGCTAACCCATCAGACAAGTAGGAACTCATAACAGTAATCAAATCTCTAAAGAACAAAAAAGCGAGACAAGGCGACCTGAATGTTCAAAGTAGACAGTGAACTTGCAGGCAAAATCCTAGAACCATTGTTCACCGCAGTCTTGGAAGGTAAGCAGATACCTGAGGACTAGACAAGGAATAATTGTGAAGATACCTAAGAAAAGTGCAGAAAATGAATACAATAATGAGAGGGGGATTGGTTACTCTTATCAATTCCAAGCAACTTTTTTGCAAAGATCATCATACAGTGGATTTTGGATGTAGTTGATAAGCAAATTAGCAAAGAACAAGGTTGGTTCTGCAAATAGTGGAAGACCTTTGTTATTTGCCTTCATGCCACCATAACACACAATTAAAAAGAATGGTATGCATGATAACCCTCCATGAATTGCCCACAATTTGACTTTTTTTTTTTTTATAAATATTGGAAGATGACAATGGTGCAAAGCTTTCTTGCACAGATGTTCATCAAAACTGCTCCTGTGTGTGTTTGTCAAACAAGTGCAGCACCCCAGAGAAGTGTGGTCATCTATCCTTTGACCTGCAGTTAAGAATATGGATCAGTGTATGTGGAAAGTCTTTTTTGTTTTTGTAAGACTCCGATATATTGACTTGAATCAACAAAGCAGTCAGTTGCTCTCAGGTCTATTTAATTCAGGGTTTCATGATGGGATGGAGCCCATCCTGGCAGCACTGGATCTGAGGCAGCAAACCAGGAAGCAGTCAATCAAAGGCCCCATCACACACTGACTGCTAAGTAACAAACTTGCACATCTTTGGGGAGGGGGAGAGAAACCCCTCCAAAACACACACACACACGTGGAAAGAACATGCAAACTCCAGACTGGCCACAAGCAGATTTGGTACTGGGAGCAAAGGCATTGGAGCTGTGAAAAAGTGTGCCAACCATTGTGCAAGTATGTCACATCAACAAAGTGGGCAAGCAAAACAAACCACCACATAAACCATCTGTGCAGAAAGTCTGACTACACTATTAGGATACAGTAGCCACTTCACTTCTTTATAAACAAACTAACAAGTAAAGATTTTGTTGATGTAAAATTTACTAATACAATAATCTGCAGGTAAATTTACATGATGTTTAAAAAGGAATTTCATCTCTGTTTCATTAACGTAATCATAAAAGCCAAGCAGTACATTTTAGTACTGCAGAAAAGTAATCAAAGATATATTCGTTAATAAAATCTTTTGCAAAGATTTGCAAAAGAAGTTCAAAACAGTTTTAAGCTGATATATACAAAAAAAGCATTTAGTTTCAATTTTTTTTTAATTTTCTAAGATAAAGTTTTGCTTGACAATGTCTGTGGATTAATTTAAATGATACTTAGAGCAGCAATGAAAACCGTACTTTTCCAATGTGCATTTTCAAGGTACACAGAGAATATGAATTGGCCATAAAGGACAAGACCCTTCAAGGGTGCCACTAAGTTTGGATTTTATGAGGGTCTAGGACAGGGGTTCTCAATGTCGGTCCTGGGGACCCCCTGTGGCTGCAGGTTTTTGTTCCAATCAGATTCCTAATCAGTGACAACACCTTATAGCACTGATCTCATTTAATTAGCTGGTATTTTTTTTTCTTTTATTTAACATTCAGAAAAGCATAGCAGCATGATTTTTACATTTATAAATATTTCTGCTTTTGCTCTAGATTTAAATGCTTAACTCTCTTTTGTTGATTTCATTTTACTTTGCCTTTCTCTGTGCAGTTTTTCCCCCTTCATTGTATCTTAATAATGACAACTTAAAACGAGCAGAGCAGACACCCAGGCAAACAACACTGAATAATCAAAGGCTGCAGCTGCTTTAGAGTCAGACTCACTAATTAGTAAATAATGGATTAATTAAACAATTAGAACACCTAGAAATGTAGAATGAAAATCAAGATGAAAATACTGTTAAAAAGAAAAAAAATACATTATTCCTATATAACTGCTTGGTACATTTTAATATATATATATTTAGCAAACTTAGTTTTCTAATTAATATATTGTTCCTTAAACACAGAACTTGGGAAATATCAATTCACTTAATTAGCCCAGGAGTTCAATTAAAAACAGAAGATGGTTGGAACAAAAACCTGCAGCAACAGGGGGTCCCTAGGACCAACGTTGAGAACCCCTGGTCTAGGACAGGGGTCCTCAATCACGGTCCTGGAGAGCCGCAGTGGCTGCAGGTTTTTGCTCCAACCCAGTTGCTTAATAAAAGCACTTATTGCTAAAGTAACACTTCTGCTTCACTTTAGTGATTTTGAGCCCTTATTGCTTAATTTTGTCTTAAACAGCTATTTTAATTGCTCCTTATTATCTATAACATGCAAATGACAAGAGAGAGCAGCATTTCTCCATTTAGCTTATTTACATTTACACCTGTGTGTATTTATCTGCACTATTGGGTTTAATTAAATACTTGGAAGAAAAATGAAGAGAAAAAAGTGAAGGACTGAGAATTACTCGTCCATTTTAGCCTTCAAATCATTTGCATGATAGAAAGGGAAAGAAAATCTAGGATATGAGAATGACCTGACATAGCAGAGTTAATTTAATTTCATAGCTTGTTAGTGCTTTATTGGCAAGAATTGCTTTCTAATTAAGCAACCAGGTCAGAACAAAAACCTGCAGCCACTGCGGCTCTCCAGGACTGGGATTGAGGACCCCTGGTCTAGGACATTAAAATTCAGTTGTAGCATTTGGAGGTTCCTCTTGGGATTTTGAGAAAGTTGCCCGGGGTTTGTTTCCTGCCTTGCACCCTGTGTTGGCTGGGTTTGGCTCCAGCAGACCCTTGTGACCCTGTGTTAGGATGTAGTGGGTTGGATAATGGATGGATGATATTTACATACAACATCAAAGATTGCAGACGAGGCATGGGAAGGGTTACAATAAAAGGTGGAAAAGATCAGGGGCTTAAGCCTCTAAAGTCCTCCCACCCAATGCCACTATGACTCATAAAAAAGCAATATGTCACGAGGGCTGGATGTCAAATTTCTCAGGCTCCTGAACATCCCCTTTGAGCATTCACCACTGACAGAGACTGGTTCTAGAATAGTTGCAAATAAAATACGAAAACGCAAACATCTTGCATAGATTAAAATCAATTATTCAAGACAAAAAGATAATATTAAACACAGCTTAGTGTAATAAGTCAAAATAACCAAGAAAAACACTTTCACGTATCAAACACTCATCTCGATCATTCCTGAGGCACCGAATTGGACAAATAAGGTAGTCAAAGATGAACGCTGCAGGATTGATACATAAACAGTATTATTTGTCCCCAGGAGGAATTATGGCTTTGTACCGAAGCTCTTTAAACAGTTAAATACATACATAAATATACACTATGGTTTGAACACACATCAGAATGACCAAAAGGCAAGAAAATTAAAAAAAGAAAAATTATGACTTGGCTGTCCCAGTCACAGTGAGGAATTAGGCAGATGTATTGCTGTTGGTATTAAAGACCCCTAACAGTGTTCCTTGACACACTACTGCTAAATAATTTGACTGAACTTGTTAGTGTGTCAGAGAGAGGATGTGCAGCATTGTTCATAACACCACTGTTTTGTTTTACTTCTCTCCTTTGCTACTACTTGCAGGGGGTCTACAGTGTGTCCTATAACTGAGCTTGCTTTTTTTATTAGCTTGTTGATTTGATGTTCCTCTCTTGAAGTAAGGTTACCGGCCCAGATCACCACAGAGTACAAAATCACACTAGCTATTACAGAGTTACAGTAGATGTGAAGGATGTCACTTCCCCATTTTAAAGGAACTCCTAAGGAAAAAGAGCCTGCTCTGCCCTTTCTTCTATAGTTCCTCAGTGTTCCAAGACCAGCCCAGCCTGTCATTAATGTACATATAGGTGTGGACCACTGTGGTAATGCGCGGCCCCGCTCATTACCAAATTTAAGTCGAAGAAGCCTTGAAATTAAGCAGTGGCGTTTATATGGTTATAAGGAAGTGCGCTTACCGTTTGTGTGTTGAGGGCGCTGTCGCGGGAACGCGGGGCTCTCTAGCGGGTGAGCTTGACACACGTGGTGCCGGGTATAATGGTCTGTACGGGCTCCTCCGCATGTGTTCATTTTTACACGCTGGTGTCCTCACAGCGTGCCCAGTGCAGGCGGTTTAAAGTGCGGCGCGCCTAAAACAGAAAGCCGGCATTTGTTTGAGTCTGAGATCCCATAATGTTAAAGAAATTATGTTGCTTACTGGTGGTGAGTCGGCAACGGGTGTGCAGGAGCTCAGCGTAGCCGTTGGCAGTCCCGGAGGGTTTATACGCACGCGACCCGCAGGTGTTCGGTTTTAAATACATAGTTGCTTCGGGGCGTGGCGTGAACGCGCTAGCGTCTACCTGGATAGGTGCGTGAGGTAGACGGGTTGGCAGATTGGCTGGACAATCTTGCCGGTTATATTTAAGGAGTTACCGGCCAACAGGGGTTGTCAGTGGACTTAAAGGCGAGGTATGAATAAGCACTGCTGAGCTATTTGGAGGAGCAGTAGTTGTGATTTTGGCGGCTTTTGTATATAGAGTGATATATCTCCTAGTGATCATTTTTGGTGGAGGTATATATTTGGTGCTGGGATAGATTTTGATTTTGGGTTTGGTGCAATTGTTTTTGTATACACACACACACACACACACTTGTTTTTGTGCATTTTTCTTTCCTGCTGGAGGAACGTCTTGAGCCAGCGATAAAAGAAGACAACCTTCATTATTAGAGTGTGTGTATAGTTTTTGTAGGAGTGCACTGTTTTTGTAAATACACCATATTTTTCCTTTTGTTTGATTTTTATTTATTTCTGAAGAAGTGTCAGTGTTGAAGGACTGTGTCTCAAAGCCCACCTGACACTATTGCATTTTGGTTGTACAGCACTCTTGTAAATAAACTTGCACCATTCACCCTTCAGTTTTTTTCTGTGTCTCATCTCTCCACTGATCCTGTTCGGTTCATGATCTGATCAGATGTCCAGAGTGTAGGCTGGGGCCACTTCCCACTACACGGGATATCACAATCACCTCTATATCCACTCCTTGAATAGTGACAGGACATAGAGGCTCTTTAACCAGTTCCTTGGTTTTGATGTTAAGATGCAGACAATTCTTTTTGCACCAAGAAATAAAGTTTTCCATCTGACTTCTATACTCTGTGTCATCCCCTTTAACGATACACCTTATAAGTACAGAATAATCAGAGAATGTCTGCAAGTGACATGACCTGGTGTTATAGTTGTAGTCGATGGTTGTAAAGAATAAAGAGAAATGAAGACAGGACAATTCCTTGGGGTGCTCAAGTGTTGCTCACATCCATATCAGAGATACAGTCCTTGAGTCTCACAAACTGCCCTCTGCCCGACACATAGTCCATTTTTCCAGGACACCACAGGCTCATCCACCTGCATATCTCTGAGTTTACAACTTAACAGGGATGGCTGGGTTGAAGAAATCAAAAACACAATCCTCTCAGTGCTGCCAGCTTTGTTCATATGAGAATAAGCCTTGTGGAGCAGATGGATAATTCCATCATCCACTCCAATCTTTGTCATATTGGCAAACTGCAGTGGGTCCAGGTAGTCTACCACAAGAGTACTCATATAGTCCAGGATTAACCTCTCAAATGTCTTCATGGAGTGATTAAAAATAAGCATTTACAGTGAAGCTGACGGCTGAAACACCAAAAGTGAAAGTCCATTAATATTCACTGCATCAGTGGTCTGAATATTTAATAAAGCTCTTTGCTCAAATACAGTATATAAACTGCTTATGAAATATTATTCTTTGATATAAAGATATAAAGATTTATAGTTTATTGTATATTTTATTTCTTCTTCTTCTCTATGTTGTTTATTATCACCTTGTATCAGTCTGCGATTAAAGTGAAGAGAATCACTGAAAAACTTCTTAATTTCCACAGATGTCTAGCCAAAAGGGCTAAAGCTCCTTGATAGACTCTGTATGGTTTATTGTACCAAAATGGTATTATCTTAAGGATATTGAAAGAGTGCTACCACCAGACCCTTGCAATAGAGAATTCCACAACCACAGAAACTGCACAACTTGCTCAGCACTGGGATGTTTCAATGTTGTCTTTGTGTGACCTTTGATTCTTCAGACATGTGAGAGCAGCATCTCTCTTGAATTTTCAGTGGGTTTTCCCCAGCAGAGCTTACCATGGCCTGAACTCTGAATGATTGTTTAACACAAGCAAAGCATATAATTATTGTATTGAGACTAATGTTTGTCACCATTCTGACTTTGAGACAGTACTGGAATTGCAACGACCAAAGTGCATTTCCTAGCACTGACCCTGGACCGTTTGTGGAGCTACGGTGCTCTGACGGACACCCAACTGTAAAATGAGGAACGAGCCTGTGAATAAGAGACAATAAGCTGGTCAGGACATGGGTTGGTGTGATCACCCCATAGCTTAAATCCCAGCCTGGTCAGTGGCTGTGTAGAGTTTGAATGTTCTGATATGTGTGGGCACTGATCTCGCCACTTAACTCCTAAATAGCAAGTGCTTGAGTTTTCCCAGACATGAATGACTGATGACTGTAAGTTAAGGGGGCTTGTTTTGTAAGTAAACATACAATGTGATTGTCAAAAGTCAGGTCCAGAGTAGAATTGTAACTGGAATCCTAGGTTTAATTCCCATTCCTTGTCATTGTCCAGATGGAGTCTGGACATTCTTCTTATGTCTGTGTGGGTTTTCCACTAAGTTTTCCTCAACAATCCACTAAGGTGTGTGTGTTAATTTAACTTCCAGACTGGCCCTGACTTGAGGGTGGCAAGATGTGCCTTGCGTTAGATGCAGGCCCAGTCTGGCCTTTTGCTCCATGTTCCAACCTGCTAGCCTGAATGTTTGAGAATGGTATGTTAGATGTTAGCATATCACATGACACTGGCATATTAGAAGTAAACAATGCCCATCAGCAGGTATGGCTATGCCAGAGAGAGACATTGTAATGCATGACTGGTGGATTAATGTTAAAAGATTTTCCTTCAGTTGGTACTCATATAGCAATCATAAGCTCATCAATTGGTGCCTGGCAAGTGGCTCTGGCATACCAGATACTCCCTAGCACAGGGTACTGGAAGCTTTTTGGGCTTCATGGGGTCAGTGAGACAGGCACTGTTCTTTCCACAGCAGTAGAAGACTAATTGTAAAAGCTTTGCTTTAGGTAGAACTTGCAACACAGGGAGAGGTATGAGCTAAATCAAAATGGCAGCTGCCCAGGAGGTGGCCTTATTGAACTAAATATGATATTCAACAGATGGCACAAGTATACTGGGCTCAAGAACTTTCCAACAAATAACACAAAATGTTCAAAACAACAAGAGAAGTTCCTGACATGAATATTTGGGCACAGGCATGCTAAGGACATGTACAGCTCAGCAAGTATCTAGAAAACACATTGGGATCAGGTGTGTAGCTAGGAATGAACTTTAATGGGGATGAGAAAGTCCATGAATTATAAATCAGTCTATGATCAACCAGTAGGAATTGTCAAATGATATATTAAACTGTGGGGTTTAAACCTGACCCTCCCCTTCCCCGAATCTTATTACACGTAAGCCTGGGACAACTTAGTCTTTGGCTGACCAAATGGACTGAGTGGTCACCTCTTGTGTATCAGACATCTTCAGTTCTAAGTTTCAGTGGTGTAGTTTAGTCCTGGGAGACCCTTGTAGCTACAGATTTTTATTCCAAGCAATACTTTTAATTGATCTCATTATCAAGTTAGCTGTCATTTTTTATTCTATTATTCAGAAAACTTATGGAATAATTTTTGCAGTATATGTAGAATTGAGTTTCAAGTTTACTTCAAGAGTTGGCGCAGTGGTAGCGCTGCTGCCTTGCAGAAAGGAGACCAGAGTTTGTGTCCCGTGTCGACCCTGTGTGGAGTTTGCATGTTCTCCCTGTGTCCTCCTGGTGCTCTGATTTCCTCCCACAGTTCAAAGACTTCCAGGTTAGGAGAAATGTTGATGTTAAATTGGCTCATGTGTGTGTTTGCCTCACAATGGACTAATGCCCTGTCCAGGGTTTGTTCCTGCCTTGCGCCTTAGGATAGCTGGGTTGGCTCCAGCACACTCTGCAACTTTGGTCTGGATTAAGTTGGTAAGAAAATGACAAGTCTGACATTTTCTTTTTAAGTTTTCCATTTTCTGTAGTGTCTTCTCCCTTAATTGTGTCCAAATGCTGGTTAGGAGTGAGCAGTGTGGACACAAGCACAAACAACACTGAATGCTTAAGAGAGGCCACGTTCACTGGTCTGGTCATTTATAAGCAACATTTTTAATAAGCAGATGAGTAGAAATGGCAATGAAGTAAGCGATCCTCTTTAGTATTCAGTATTGCTTGCACCAGTGTTTGCACTGCTCATTACTAATCATCTGTACTTGGATAGAATTAAGGGGGCAAACTTCACAAAAAATGTTAAATTAAAAACAAAATGGCAAGCATTTAAAGTTATGGTAAGAAATGCAAATATTGATATACTGCTGTCGGCCAGATAATCAAAACGATGACATCAATTAAAAGTAAGAATGACACAGAGATTATAAAAGTTGTTAAAATAAAAACCAGCAAACAGGACTGAACTTAAAACCTTCAGATTTGTGCCACCCTGGGGAAGGCACAAGAAGTCACAAATATGCTTTGGCCAGCAGGTGGCACTGGTGAACTACATATGGACACCAGTGTACAGGTGGTGCTGCCCATCCTGTGACAGATTGTTCCAGAGATGGTCCCTGACACACAGAAGACATAAACCTGACTGTCGGTACCTCACGACACCCTTGCAGTTTGCTTTGTGTTGTCACATTCATAAATACGCCTCATTAACTCGGCTATCCTGTGCGCTTGTAATGGACACCTTTAACTAAAGAGTAGTTCAAAAAGCAACACAGATGAAATAAAGAAGAACAAAAGCTTCTTGAATTTACCCAGACAGACATTTTTACAATTGGCAGTTGATGTGTGTGTGTGTGTGTGTGTGTGTGAGTGTGTCTTAAAAATAAAGGCTCCAAAAGAATGAGGTTCCAGAAAGAACAGTTATTTATTTAGATCTTTAAAAGGTTCCAAAAGTAGTAATAGTAGTGGATTCACATTGCATAGAATAACACAGGTTAAATTCAGGTTTTCTTGATCTTTTGTATCCTGCTAGGTTGCCTGCTAGACATTACAGATTTCTGCTTTGTCCACATGTTAGGAACCCTTTTCAAAGTCCAAAGAAGTCATTTTATATCTAAAGAATCCTTTACAGAATGTCATTGTTCTTTGTCATTCAATGGTTCTATAAGGAACCACACAACCCAGTAAAGTGCCATTAAAGAATCTGCACTTTTAAGAATGTACAGTATGTGTGTTCACCCTGTAATGGACTGCCATCCTGTCCTGCCTTACGCCCAATTAAAATGAAATGATGGATGGAATTCTGTTAACCTTTTTTGAAATATCTCATTGATAAAGACCCAGGCCTTTAAAAGTTGTGTTTGGAAAATGTGTTGCCAAAGAGTTACCATAGTACTGGTGGAAACTGACCACTCAGCCAATCAAGCAGACAATGGACACGCCAAGATGGCTGTCTGAGAGGGGTATCACTGCAGCCAGGAGTTAAATTATGAGTGGGGGGGACTACAGTGTCAAGTAGGAGGGATTTATGGCCTGTGTGGAGCCAACCCGGACACAGACAGGCGGACATGTTGTTTATCACCACCCCACGTATTTATTTACAATTATTTACACATATAATGTCACTAAGACCCAGTCCATTTAGTGCACAAATACCCCAACACACAGTCCTGGCCACAAAATGCCTTTCTTCGGGCCGCCTCCACACCTCTTCTGCCTCATCCTGCTTCCACCCGACTCCAGCCTTGAATGAAGGTAGACGGCCCCTTTTATATTCTTCCGGATGAGCTCCAGGTGATTCCCGACACTCCTTCGTTGGCCACGCCCCAGCGTGGCGGAAGTGCCGGCTGTTCTCCTGGCAGCTCTTCGGGTGTCCTCTTAAATCTTCCACCAGCACTTCCTGGTGTGGCGGAAGTGCTGAGGCAACAGGTCCCCAAGGCATTGGGGCGCCTCTTGGCGGTGACCATGGGCCCCTGCAGGGTGGGGCTTCCATGCCCTCAACCCGTGGCCCCCAAAGCAACCAGGAAGGCGGCCCCCACATGATCCAGGGTGGCGCGAGACCCACATCCGGTCCCTCACGGCGTCCCGGCCGGGTCGTTTCCCCTGGCATCCCTGACACCTGTTAACATTTGATCCTCACACAACCCTAATCTTAAACCATAGTGTAACTGGGCATGCAATGGGCACGTATCCTGTCCCATTTGACATTCAGCTCCTGTGTTCAGAGATATCGGCTGTCTGGTAAGCTGGTGGGCACAGATGGCTTTAATGAGTACTTGTCTACAGCAATTGCTCCTGCATGGCAGCAGCTCTGGATGGATTCTTTTGAGATAATTGTGGGGGACAATTTGTTTGGGTCACCACTTTAGCTGGACACTTCAGGACAAACTTGTCTGGGCACTTCCCTGCAGCCATTTACTTTCTTTCTTAATGTATATCCTTGTTCTAAGTGTGACCACACTTAATTTTCTCTATTTGTTTTGGAATTCCACTGTGGATCAGTAAGAAACTGACCAGCATTGTATACAGATTGTTTCATTCGTTTTTTTTTTTTTAATTTATAAAACAAATAATTCATACTGCTGCTGCAAGAATTATTACACAAAGTATGAACAACTTTGCCTCCCAGTTAAGCTTTGGGCTGATTTCAAAATCCTCCTTTTAACATCTAAAGCCTTAAATGACAAAGGCACTCCTTACTTATTTGAGCTTATCATTATTTACAAAGCAGACCACACATTAAGATCTCATGATGTCGACCTGCTTTTGATTCCGAGGATTAATAAAATTACAGGGGGAGGTCAAGCTTTTAGTTGTAGGACCCCAGAATGATCTGCCTGCTAATATAAGAGATGCTCCTTCTGTCTCAGCTTTTAAATCCAGTCTGAAGACTCACTACTTTAGTGTAGCATACCCTGACTAGAGCTGCTGATGAGCTGTGCATACTGCATCCCTGTTTGTTAGTCATTTGTACAACAGTATAAGTATCATAATATTTTTAAACCGTTACTAACCCTCCAATATTCTGTTTCTCTTCTCACTATCAGGATCTGACACCTGGTGCCATTCCTCTACTGTCAAGCTGCTCTTCTACCCATGGAAAAGTCATCTCAGTTAAAGGGGCGTTGGAATCGTTAGATAGAAACATTCTCTTATCAGATCGGAGGGCCACCACAGACTCCACTGTAGAGGTCTCCAGGACAGTGATTGTGTCTGATTTTGTCTTTGACTTTCTATTTTCATCTCCCCCATTGTCAACTTGGCATAGTTCCTCAGTTAATTAATGGACAGATATTGTTGGTTTCCATTTACTGTATGTTAATCAGTTTCTACTTTGTTTCTTGTGTGTTTTTGAACAAATGTGTATCTTTATATGTACTAATTCAGTATTTCATAATTACTGCAGGGTTTCTAAAACTTTTTTTGGACCCAGTCTTGCCCATTTTAGAGTCTTTGAGACCTTTCCCCTGTTTAAATGCCTAAGTGATCGTCAGTGTCCATTTTGGAGAATTGACGACAATCGTCAGAATGATCTCAATTGCTCAATTAACCAACACTCTTAAAGAGAAATGGTGGCTCTGGGGCTAGGGATCTGAGCCGGCAATCCAAAAGTGGCTGGTTTGAATCCCGTAAATGCCAGAAGTGATTCTACTCCGTTAGGCCCTTGACCTGTAATTGCCTCATTCTGTGTATGACATTAATCTGCATCCAACCATACAAGCAGGTCCTCCAATTTACAGGGAAAACTGGGGTGGTGGTGGCAGGATTGGCACTCCAACCACCATAAAGAAACTCACACTGTTCCAGATAAAGGTATCACCCATTGCACAGATGTACTCGGGTCCCAAACTGGGTGCTTGTTCGTGGTGGTTGCGGCAATGCGCTGTACCTTCCTCCTTAGAAATGAAGTTGTTAAGAGAGGTTCTTCAGAGGGATGCCACAGGGAAACCATTTTTGGTTCCAAAAAGACCCATCCACTGAAGTTCTCAGAAAGACCCTTTATTAATTTAGATCACAACAGGCTCCATACAGTAAATAACCATGAACGGATGGTAACGGATTAGTGAAGTACCAGTGGGTCATGAGTTTAAAGCTGCACACTGTAACACATGAAAAGAGCAGGTGCAGCCTACCAAACATGAAAGATTTCAGGTTTTTTTTTCCTGCATATTAGGAAGATGTTAAAAGCACAAAGAACCAACTTTATATGCAAACAGTTTTCCCTGGATGAAACGGTGCTTGGCCAAGCAGTAGTTCTACAATGAACCACACAACCCTGTAAAGAACAAAACAATTCCATTAAAGAACTATTATTTTTTAAGATAGCACAGCGATCGAATTTGCAAACATCCGGGACCCATTGCGATCAAATTCAACACACAAACGCGACAGCCAGCTACCTATTTTGGGTCGCGACGCAGAGTTTAAAAAGCCCTGAATTAGTGTGATCTTACACTTGCATTCTACCTGAGAATGTGTTCACATTTGACAGTAAAGTGCGCTATTCAAGAATAAGTTTGTCTTGTAAAACGAGCCAACGGAATTTTAAAGGGCCAGAGTGTTTAAACCGAATTTCGGATGACGTGCTGGGCGGCAGTTAGAATAACACTCCGAACGTTAATATCGCCATGCTGCCACTAGGGGTCAGTAGCGACAATCAGTCGTGCCGCACTGCTATAGTGTCAGTAAGGAGAACAGTGTGAAAATCACTGAGCTGGTGCCGGGGACGAGACGAGACTAAATCAAATAACCGACTTCTTGTCTGAGTGCGGATATCCATCAAGAGGTGCTGACTCAACGTTCAGTTGCGAAAGCGTTGCAGCGTAACAGGAGTTGTGCAAGTCGATCTTGAAAATGAAAGTCATGTGTTTTTTTTTCCGTTCATTTTTTCCACCATTTCATTTCTCCAGTGCATTGTAATTAAGTTTGACAATAGCTTCTAAAAGTTACGGGAAATCGAAACGTCACCGGGGAGTTTGGCAACTGAAAGGAAGAATGCGTTTAAAAGTCAGACTCTGAAGCAGTGAAGGACGCTCCACAAGCGCTCATCTTCCCGTTCTGTGCGGTGGGGCCGATCAGCACTTTAGCGCTCTCGGGGTCCTGGGCGTAGGCACTTCTCGTTTTCTGTTCCTGCTTTTTTACCAAGAAGTCAGAAAATCCCCGTCACCGCTTGTTCGCGGTTCCGTAAAATGCGGCCAACGGTGGCCTTTGCTCCTTTCGAATCTGTTTCGAGTCTTCTTTGTGTTTCAAACGGAGAAGTGCGGAGTTTCCAGGCTATTCGCACCCTATCAGAAGAAAACGATAGAAAAGAATATACACGGCAGAGGAGTGGGGTTATCTGAGGCTAATGGAGTTAAAAATGAGGTTTTGAAATCAGACAGAGAACTGGAGTGGGCAACCATGCCCAGTGACACGGGTACATTTTAAATTGCCACTGCCCTAACAGCTGGCAACACCTAACTACTGTAGAGAAAGTTAAGTAAATTCTATGGCCCAGAATTAAATGCAATGATTTAAATGGCAGAAGCACTGCATTGCTCAGGCCACTGGTACAAGAGAGATTGACAGTGCCCCTCATATACGCCACAACCTGGCGACTTTTCTCTTGATTGATGTGCTGAACGTATTGTGTCTTTAGGTGACACTAGTGTGCTAGAGTCATAAAGTTGCCAGATATAAGGACATCCCTTTAAGCTGAAGTTGCTGGTGGGCTAAAGTTAAATTCTTTGCTTCGAGTTACACGTGTATTCGTCTGGAAAGGTCACCAACATATTTTAGACTGGCACCAACCTTTAGTGACAACCTGGAGACAGGCGTTGACCCCTATGTGTGACACTTACAGAAAACATTTTGCTTTGGGTGGTACAGGTGTTCTAGAGGTGCTGACACAGGTATAGTAGGCTGGCAGTTCACAACATATGGCCTACCACTACCCAAAAATGAATGCTTCTTATTTATAGGATAAAACAAACTTGAATATTAACATTAGCATAGTAAATCTGTCTCAATAGATGAAGGAGGTGTGTATAGGACACAACAGACATTTTCAGAATTGGGCAGAATTGCCATTGACCATGTTAGAAACGCGAGCTGTCCAAATTAATTAATCAATTCCTGGTATTGGTAATAATATCAAGAGAAATCTTATTACAGTCTGTAAGTGGACAGATTGGGAACACATTAGGCAGACATTAAGAGTATGGGCATAATGAAACACTACGCCTTTGAGCATCATAAAACAATGAAAAGTGGCAGTAAATAATCGTAATTTACTACTGCTAGTAATCTAGAATGTTCAGAGACAGTTGCATTACAATACACAGTATAAGTAAATGTGACTTTGACTAACAGTGCTTTTGTAATCTGTAGGCTTTGGGAAGATTACTGTATAGATTAACTGTGTGTCGTAGTGGTTAAAGGTTTGGATGTCAAACCCTGAGACTGTGGGCTCCAATTCCACTACTGGAACTGTTTACCATGAACAAGTCACTTTATCTAAAAAGAAATGTAATTAATTGTATCCCCAAAGTTATGATTTGCCTTGGATAAAAGAGTCAGTCAGACAAGTTATCTCTTCCCACTTCTATGTGGGGTTGATGTGCCTGATCAACCTTCTCCGAACAGCTTGGTCCTGCACTGCCTCACCAGTCAAGCCTTTTTCCTTCAGATCTTCTTTTATTCTATTGATCCACCTCTGCTTTGGCCTCCCTCATTTTTTTCTACCCTTGTACTTCCATTCCCACCACTCTTTTGCCTTCATATTAATGTTCTTTCATCATCACATGTTCGTCCCACTTCAAGCTACTTTCCTGTACTTTCTTAAATATCCCACTTTTGTTGTGCCTTTTATGTCCAGTTCCTATATTCTGTCTTTATTTGTAACTCCTCACATCCATCTAAACATTCTCATTTCTGCCAAATCCAACTTCTACTTCCACTGTTGCTTTACTGCCCATGTCTCAGTTCCATACAACATTGCTGGTCTTACCACTGTCTTAAAAACCTTACCTTTAACGTTTGCTTTAATTCTTTGATCACACCATACCCCTTTTACCTTCTTCCAATTGCTCTATTGACACATCACTCTGTGGTTTATCTCTGCATCTAA
The DNA here is from genome assembly GCF_016835505.1 of Polypterus senegalus. Lineage (NCBI taxonomy): Eukaryota > Metazoa > Chordata > Cladistia > Polypteriformes > Polypteridae > Polypterus > Polypterus senegalus. The sequence goes on from NC_053154.1 coordinate 188,721,716, forward strand.
TGTTCCATCTTGGACCACCACTGATCCTAGATGTTTAAAAGTATCCACTCTTTTCAATAGCTCTCCGTGACTAACTTCTGAATCGTGATCATCATTAAACCTTGTGTCTGTTACCCCAACACTGCTTTTTATCCAAGTCCTCACTCCCTCCTACATATCCTGGAACAATCCTCACATACTACGTCTCTGGTATACCTCTCTGTCTCATGAAGCTCCATTCCTCTTGATGTGGCACTCTATTGTAAGCCTTACCCGAATCAATAAACACAATATTTCTATTTTTCTTGATGATTCTCAATGGGTTGTCTCAATACAAAGACTGCATCAGTTATTCCTGTCCCTGCATAAAGCCAAACTGCTCCTCTCCTATGGTCAATTCCCAAATTTTCATTGTGTGTGAGATCAGCTTTATCTCTCTATAGTTTCCACAATCCCAAATATCACATTTCACCTTATAAATGGGCACAATCAAACAGTTCCTCCACTCCTCTGGTATTTTCTTCTCTTCATAAATCTTCTACATTAGATCCCATAATACATCTGCCAGGACTGTAGAGCCTTGAACGTGCAAGCAGCAAATGACAGCACCCACAGTCTGATGGCTTTTCATTAACTTGTAATGGGGATTTCTTTGCTGTCAGTAGTGGCTTTCTGAGGTGAAAAAGAGAAAAATATACAAGCAGACGTAAACACTGTCAAGGTAAAACTGAAACTGTACTAACTCATAATTGAAGTCACACAGAATGTTTCTCCATTTTAAGTTAGATGAGTTCACAAATTTGCTAATGCTCTTCAAAGGGAAATTTAAAAACTGTGTACTGTATAGCACAATCTGTGCAAGATATCTCAGTGAAAATGGAACTGCCTCAACAACTACTACATTTCAACAAAATTGATCCACAGGGGCTGAGTTGCTTAATGCGTAAAGAGACAGACATACAGACAGACGTGGCTATTGCAATAGGTGCTCACTGCGTTATATGCAATCACACCTACAAAATAATAAAGAACAAAAACAACACAAAATATAATAATACAAAAAACAGCCAAATTTGTAAATAATACTATACCTGGGGAAAATGCAGTTTACATAATTAAATATATTAGTAACTTTGTTTTCATAATGCTGGTGAGAAGAACTTGTGACAGTATCACTGGGTTTCCATAAACTGAATGCAGTAGTTACTTTGTTCGAAGAGTGCTGGACCTTCTCCTAACCCTCAAACCAGAAATGCAGCATTGGGCCAGTTGAGTCTCTGCAGTGTTCATTGTTTTATCACCTTAAAATTTCATGTTTATATACACCAACAAATAAGGGAAATACTGTAACAGATTAAAAACAAAAAGCAGATGTTTGAGAAATGAACTTAAACTGAAATAATGGCATGGTGTTAGCATTGTAAAAAAAAGAAAAAAAGATTAAGGGCATGCCCAACATCCCTGACTGTGACGTTGGACTTGTGGGGGGTTTGTTATCGTCAATAATCTTTAGAGCTTGGTTGTCTAGAGATTTGAGCACCTGATGGAATTTTGGTCTAAAGGAAGAATTCAGAAAAAGTATAATTAACAGGTTAACCTCACGATTGTCTCCATTAACTCAAAGAGAACCTGACCCAGAGTTTCTTTTTTAGCCTGACCTGGGAACAAAGTTTGCTGGGGAGTTCCTGGTGTCTAGGTGACTTAGGTCAAGTGCGTCAGAAACAGTAAAGGGGAATTAAAGGATACAGACAATGAAATAGCGGATGCCACAAACTATATATTTTTTTTCTGAGGTGTTTACAAGTGAGCAAGTGGACAACCGCCCAGAGGTAAATGCGACTAAAGGAGGCACTGAGGGATCTGGAAATTGTAGAGGGAGAAGTGCCGCTCAGATTAAATAAGCTGAATTCAAACAAATCACCAGGGCCAGATAATACTTATCCTCGAGTTCTTAAGGAGGTTAGTGAGTACATATATAAACCCATGACACATATTTTTAGGAAGTCACTGCGCACTGAAGAGATTCTGAAGGACTGGATAATGGCAAATATCATCCCATTATATAAACAGGGTGACAGGGCAGATCCAAGCAACTATAGGCCAGTAAGCTTAACATGCATGACAGGAAAATTAATGGAAAGAATTATTAAGGATAAGATTCAGCAACACCTGGGATGGATAGGAGTTATTCGGGACAGTTAGCATGGGTTCAGAAGAGGGAGGTCGTGTTTTACTAACATGCTGGAATTCTATGAGGAGGCAACAAACGGATACAATCAAAGTGGAGTTTATGAGATAATTGATCTTGACTTTCAGAAAGCATTTGATAAGATGCCATATGAGAGGTTGGGCATCAAACTAAAAGAAGTGGGAGTTCAGGGTGATGTTTTTAGATGGGTGCAGAATTGGCTCAGGCAGAAAGCAGAGGTTGATGGTACGAGGAACCTTATCAGAATTGGCCGATGGTAAGAGTGGTGTTCCACAGTTTTGTGGCACATGAAATTTAATGTCAGCCAATGTATGGTATTACACATACACAATGGGTGGTCGGAAATTCGAGAGTACACCTTATGAGAAGGATTTAGGAGTCGTAGTGAACTCTAAGCTATCAACTTCCCAACAGTGTTCAGAAGCCATTAAGAAGGCTAACAGAATGTTAGGTTATATAGCACGATCTGTGGAGTACAAGTCCAAGGAGGTTATGCTCAACCTTTATAATGCACTGGTGAGGCCTCATCTTGAGTACTGTGTGCAGTTTTGGTCTCCAGGCTACAAAAAGGACCTAGCAGCGCTAGAAAAGGTCCAGAGAAGAGCGACTAGGCTGATTCCAGGTCTACAGGGGTTGAATTATGAGGAAAGATTAAAAGAGCTGAGCCTTTACAGTTTAAGCAAAATAAGATTAAGAGGACACATGATTGAAGTGTTTAAAATTATGAAGGGAATTAGTACAGAGGATCGAGACTGTTATTTTAAAATGAATTCATCAAGAACACGGGGACACAGTTGGAAACTTGTTAAAGGTAAATTTCGTAAAACATTATCAAGTTTTTCTTTACACAAAGAACGATAGTCACTTGGAATAAGCTGCCAAGTAGTGTGGTAGACAGAAAGACTTTAGGGACTTTCAAAACTCGACTTGATGTTTTTTGGAAGAAATAAGTGGACAGGACTGGTGAGTTTTGTTGGGCTGAATGGCTTGTTGTCTAGAGTGTTCTAATTTTGTATTGTCATGCTCAGTCTGAAAAAAACATGTGGAGCCACCTTGCTAACTACAAGATGAAGAATAACTTCTAGAAGCAATGGGAACTACCTTTTGGGACATGGGACACAAGTTCTCAGGTAGGAAAAGTGATTGTGGAGATTGAGAAATACCATCTACATAAAGTCACTAACCTCTAAGCACTGTATTGGCTTCTCATTCAATGGAGTAATTCAACAAGAAAGATACCAAGCGGGTGACCAGACTGACTGCTGAACAGTTAGAGTTTGTTAAGGTGGATGACAAATCTGTCTCAGTGTGACTCTGAGTTCCAGACAAGATAACTTTGACTGCTGGTTTGAATATCCCAAACACATATTCAGAGCATTTGACTGCTTTCACAATCTACTGACTCTGTAGTCCTCCTAGGAGACCTCAGCGCTCATGGAGGCAATGAGGAGTATACCCGGAAGGGCTTATTAGGAAGAGTTGGCCTGCCTGATCCGAACATGTTTTAATACAAAGGTGCTCATAAGTGTACTTGGTATCAGAATACCTTGGGTCAAGTGCTACAGGTTAAGTCTGTCGTAATATCATCTGGACTGAGGCCTTTTTTTTTTTGGACCATTGGGTGACGAGTACACAGAGCTGTGAAGTAATGGCAGTGAGCTGACTCAGACAGATGGAGCATTCACTGGACAGAGCAATGGCTTTCCAGTTTCACTATGAAATACATTTTGCACATTTTTTTGTTACTCCTTCACCATTCTTATTTGATTCATAAGCATTGACCCACATTGGGCCTTTATGTCCTTCACCTCTTTGAAGAAGCACGCTGTGGGTTTTCAAAGAGCTTGCTCTCTGTCAGCTCCAAATACAAACTACCCTGCAGGAACTGTCAGATATCTTACCAGCATCAGAGCAATGATGCATCTCATAAGCATGGTGGGGCCCAGAAAAATAACTGAAAGTTTGAAAACAGAAGGAAAATGCAGGAAAAATAACATTTCAAAAAGTGTAGTAAAAAGTTGCAACTGTCTTATTCAGAATCTGTATGGTATCTGCAATGAATGGGCATCCCATCCGGAGCGCAAACCCCTTGTTGATCTGACTTCTCATGACCCAGGACTGGATCAAATCAGTTAAATGATGTAGCAGGAAACAGCAAACCAGGCATTTTCAGTTGAGTGTGCTTCACTGTACAGTGGGATAAAAGAATTCATCATGCACTGTGAGAGAAGTCCTCTCTTTCTTTCCTTTTTGTTACTATTGTCTTTCAGTTATTTGACTTTTGTTTGGTGATTTTGACTTATTGATGTTGCATAATAAATATCCATCAACAAGCCCAGAATGCTGCACAGAACAATACCGTGGAGGGTAATCACTGAAATGTCCAATATACACAAACATCCATTATCCAACCCACTATATCCTAACTACAGGGTCACGGGGTTCTGCTGGAGCCAATCCCAGCCAAAACAGGGTACAAGGCAGGAAACAAACCATGGGCAGGGTGATACACAAACATGTAAAATAATAAAAACAATTGTCATCATGTTCCTTCATTTAAATAAAGCAAGCCCTGTAATTAATTAGCTTTCTGTTCAGGATTGGTACTTGCCTGGCTCATCGCCACTATAACAAAGCAGTTCCAAAGCTTTTCTATGCACTACACCCCTAGAAACTGTTTCATTTATATAAGTAATATAACATTTGAAGATTAGAAAAAGAAAAAATACAAGTAATTTTTTAATCACAAATTCAACCACATATAGTACTGCTGGTGAACAAAGTAAACAAAATAGCCTTTAATTCAGTGCATGAAATGTATATATGAATTGAACAATTTAACTTTATAAATCACAACAATCTTGTAAATGTGTCCCCCGTGAAGCTCAAACACTCGATTGACAATCAGGTGTTGGGGTATACCAAGAAGCATCAAGTAGTGCAAGGAAATGAGACACATTCAATGATCGAGGGGTATGGAGGATTGTTTGCCAGTGTGCCACTAAGAAATACAACACAGTTGACAAGCTTTGACCCCCAATAACATCTGCAATGCAGTTCAAAAACAGAAAAAGAAAATTGCCGCTCTTCTTCAGCAGGAGAGATGGGCTGACTGTAAGCAGCAGGTGTTGCATCCAATTCAGTCCCCCGTCACCCCAGCAGCAAAAATATCAATCAAACCTCAAAATCGGTGATGCTTCATGATCAGTGCTTGCACAGAAATCAGTACTACAACCCCAATTCCAATGAAGTTGGGACGTTCTGTAAAACATAAATAAAAACAGAATACAATGATTTGCAAATCCTTTTCAACCTATATTCAATTGAATACACTACAAAGACAAGATATCGAATGTTCAAACTGATAAACTTTATTGTTGTTTTGCAAATCTTCACTCATTTTGAATTTAATGCCTGCATCACATTCCAAAAAAGCTTCTTCCTTCTTGCTACCCTCTCTGCCACTGGCATCACTTGAAATGCTCTCAGATGGTTTGAGTTCTCCATCTAAGGCAGATCCTGTGTCATGGTGAAGGGAGTTGTCAAAAGCTCACCAGACATGAACAGGTGTACTCCAAGGATCAGTGCTGAGTCCTCTACTGTTCTCTATGTACACCATCTCACTGGGCTCCATCGTCCAGTCTCATGGGTTCTCGTATCGGTCCAATGCTGATGATACACAACCATATCTATTGTTCTCTCCTGAGGATAACATGATAACACCTAGAGTCTCTTGAATCTCTTACTGATATCAAAACCTTTATGGAGGACCACCATCTGCTGCTCAGCCTGGGAAAAACCAAGCTTCTTGTGATCCCAGCCAGCAAGTCTATTCAACTCTTCATCTTCTGTACAGCTTGGCTCACTGATGCTCACACCTGCCAAGTCAGTACCCAACCTCGGTGTGGTGATGGATGAGCAGTTATCTTTTTCTGACCAAATTTCTACTATTTCTCATTCATGCAGGTTCACGCTGTACAGTATCCTGAGGATCAGACCTTATCTGACAGAATATGCAGCAGAACCTCTGGTCCAGGTTTTGGCCCTTTTGTACCTGGGCTACTGCAGCTTGCTTCATTGGCTATCAAGCCTCTGTAGATGATGCAGAATGCAGTGACCCATCTTGTATTTAACCAGCTGAGATGGTCACATGTCACTCCCCTATTCAGGTCTCTACACTGGCTCCCTGTAGCAGCACTAAGCATTAAGTTCAGATCCCTGATGCTTGCCTACAGAGTAGTCAGTGGGTCAGCATCTGTGTATATGGAGACATTGGTGAGGTGCTATGCTCCTTCTCACCCACTCAGGTCTGCCAGGGAACGGCATCTGCTGATGCCACCTCAGCGTGGTATCAAGTCTCACTCCAGACTGTTTTTCCTGTGTAGTTCCTCGTTGGTGGAATGAGCTGCCCACTTCCATCCAAACTGCTCACTCTCTCAATGTATTTAGGAAGCAATTGAAGACCCATCTGTTTTGTGAATATCTGTCTGATTGTAGAAAAAAACTCTATGCTCTGTGATCTTTTATATTGTTGGTTATTTGTTGTTTAAGTTTAATTGCCTTATCAATTATAATCTATGATTGTTAATTATTAGATATTACCTATTTTCACTTGTGAGATTCAACTTGTATTACCTGTTCTATTATTCTTGCTGAAGAAATAGGCCCTAGCTTAATGTTACTTGATTATGTTTACCTCTGTTGAAAGTCACTTTGGATAAAAGTGTCTGCCAAGCAAATAAATGTAAATTAAGCAAACTGCAAGGCACTGATTGCACCACAATCAAGTCAGACAACGCACCTCACTCAATTTTGGAAAATCACGGTGAAATATCATCTTTCACCGCTTGGGGATGATAATGACAAGGCTCATTCTTACAATGGCTTTGTTAAATGAGTAAAATCTGAAATCACTAAATCCAACACACATACTGTAGCCATAGTCCTTGAAGTTTGCTTGCTGCTCTTGCCAATACAGGTGGCAGCATGTTCCCTTACTAGTCTCCACTCTTAATGCACAATTTCTGGAAAGAATAATAAGAACACAGTAGGTAGTCCTTAAGGATCTCTCATATCTTGCAGTTTATATGAACTCAGCCCCACACTTCATAGTTCTTAGGTGTTCTTCTGAATTCATCAATCAGAGATGTGGCCCTACTATGCCAACATCACACAGAAAGGCCACTTTGAATGACATAAATGTACTTAAATGGTATAGATCAGATAACCCCACATGGCCTCCACATCTCTGCTTTGACTGTTTTGCTCCCCACTGAAGTCTAAACACCAACTTCTTTCAAAGAGCATGCTGATCACCCATTGGCCCTTGCATCCTCCTGCTGGCACCTGGGAATTGAAGTCCTCCCCAGGCACTGCCACAGCATCATCCCAATACTGGGCTTGTTCATTGCTCAGCTAAGTACACTAACACTGTCTTCAAAGAGCTTAGATCCTAATTTCACCTTCAAATTTTTACAAAAAAATGTCTCCAAAAATTGGTCTGAACTGGAAGCAAGATGGGGCTGGCTTGCTTGAACGGTTCCTGCTCTGACTTTGAAATGAAAGCCAGAAATATTCTATCAGGAAGAATCTGGGGAAGAGACAAGTTTAAAAAAAAAAGTATCAAAGGTCAAAACCAGAGATTAAAGAGAGAAACAAAACCAGAAAAGCTCATCCAAAATTAAACTCAAAGTACACAACAAAAGTCTAATACTCAAAATTTCAGAAAAGAAAGCATACAGTTTGTACTTTGTAAGTAAATTCAATGTCAGAGAAAATGGAGGTGTAAAAGGTGACCTTTACATAGTCGCTCTAATGATGACATCATCTCTCAATGCATTGTGCGATGTTTTAATATGATAATAAGTGTTGTAAAACCCTCAAAATGGTGGTACTCATTGGAAAAACAAAAATGCATCAAAAATAACATTAAAAAATTGTAATGTTTAAAATAAAAAATAACGATGCCAGGAAACCACAGGAAGCTTAAATTTTAAAGCTTCAGAAAAGCCCCCCAAAAATTAAATATAAATGCAATTTATATGAGTCACCTTCCTGAATACTACTAGTACCATAGTTTCAGAAATTGCTGTTACATTCTTCGTCATCACTGAGATGATGCCCCATACAAGCAAACACTAATGCCTGTGTGGGGTTCTTATTTATTTGTTTCCTGAGATAGTGTTGGCTCTCCTTCTCAAACCCTCCTGACGTGAAGGATGCTCTCTCAGTCTGGCTGGTGCACTGCTGCCACTCAGACCCCTAGCCCTGCTCAGCCTGCTCTCAGACGCTCATCTTGCCTCATCCAGACGGTGAAGCATTCGCAGACAGATGCCATCTTTCTTTCCTGCCTGTGTAATGCATTCTACGCTCTGCTGCAATATTTCTCATAAACTTCGTAATGGACATTAAGTAATTTGTAAAGGCACACCAGTTTTAGTTTTGGTTAGTCTATAAATGCACAAAATATTTATTTATTATGTTTTCAGAAATGAAATATATGTTTTTTGTGGCTGGTTTTGTGTAGGTCTGATGAGGGATCATTTGGGTCTAGAGGCCCCACACTACATTCCCTATGCCAGTGATGGTATGGAGCCAGGCTGTTGTGGGGCACACTCATGCACACAACCCCAGTCATTTTTGGACACAGAATTCTGGGAGATGGATTCATTGATTTTATTTGGTTCTCTTGAAAACAAAAAAGCTCCTAAATCACTTTGTATCAAAAAAAAGTACATAGAATAAAAAAAAAATCCTAAAGTTAGTATACAACAGATAATTACATTTATAAAAAAAATCAAATAAACAATAATTGAATAATGTATGTATATTTGACATTTATATGGATAAATTAGGATGATTGCTGCAAAGAGTGCTAAAGACCGCGTGACCATGCACTCCGAGTACTGGGCAGTAGGTGTCCTTTTACAGGCAGAACAGTTCAGCAACATTTTGCTTTTTTGCAACTTTTTAAATGACTTACAATCAGCTCTTCTCTTTTTTGCTCTTTGTCAGTTCACCACAATTATGAAAACATGAAGTGCAAGACAAATGAAAGATGATTAATCAGTTTGTTTAGATTTCTGAGCCCTCTCCGTGGCAAAATCAATCTGTGGTTTTAGGAAATTATGCCTCATGCAGTAACAGAGTATATCGCAGCATTTTAGAAGATGAGACCATACACTCTGTATATAAATATGATAGTCTGTGAATACTGCTGTGCTGAAATACTGGCACACATATTAAATCACATACAAACACAATGGTTTGATGGCAAATGTAATGAATATTCATTAGAGGAATATTTATTTTTGGGCAAATGTTTGGTGCAGCACTGTTGTTTTACCATAAAAGCTGCAAAATCTGTGTATAATCTTAACAACTGTAGGTGTGTGGTATCTCTTTCACAAGAGACGCTACTCTAGAGTCCTTGTGTGTGTGTGTGTGTGTGTGTGTGCGTTTGTTAATAGCTGAATAAGAAGAAATACTCCTAAACCTTACCTTAGCTCCTTAGCCTTGTTTTTATATTAGAATTAGAATTAGAATTAGAATTAGAACAATCTAGACGAGAACAGGCCATTCAGCCCAACAAAGCTCGCCAGTCCTTTATCCACTTGCTTCCTCCAAGAAAACATCAAGTCGAGTTTTGAAAGTCCCTAACGTCTTACTGTCTACCACACTACTTGGTAGCTTATTCCAAGTGTCTATCGTTCTTTGTGTAAAGAAAAACTTCCTAATGTTTGTGCGAAATTTACCCTTAACAAGTTTCCAACTGTGTCCCTGTGTTCTTGATGAGCTCATTTTAAAATACAAGTCTCGATCCACTGTACTAATTCCCTTCATAATTTTAAACACTTCAATCATGTCACCTCTTAATCTTCTTTTGCTTAAACTGTAAAGGCTCAGCTCTTTTAATCTTTCCTCATAATTCAACCCCTGTAGACCTGGAATCAGCCTAGTCGCTCTTCTCTGGACCTTTTCTAGTGCTGCTATGTCCTTTTTGTAGCCTGGAGACCAAAACTGCACACAGTACTCAAGATGAGGCCTCACCAGTGCATTATAAAGGTTGAGCATAACCTCCTTGGACTTGTACTCCACAGATCATGCTATATAACCTAACATTCTGTTAGCCTTCTTAATGGCTTCTGAACACTGTTGGGAAGTTGATAGCTTGGAGTCCACTATGACTCCTAAATCCTTCTCATAAGGTGTACTCTCGATTTTCCGACCGCCCATTGTGTATTCAAACCTAATATTTTTACTTCCTATGTGTAATACTTTACATTTACTGACATTAAATTTCATCTGCCACAAATCTGCCCAAGCCTGTATGCTATCCAAGTCCTTCTGTAATGATATAACGGATTCCAAATTATCTGCTAATCCACCTATCTTGGTATCATCTGCAAACTTAACCAGCTTGTTACTTATATTCCTATCTAAATCATTTATATATATTAAAAATAGCAGCGCCCTAGCACTGACCCCTGTGGAACACCACTCTTAACATCAGCCAGTTCTGATGAGGTTCCTCGCCATCACCCTCTGCTTCCTGTGTCTGAGCCAATTCTGCACCCATCTAAAAACATCACCCTGAACTCCCACTTCTTTTAACTTGATGCCCAACCTCTCATGTGGCACCTTATCAAATGCTTTCTGAAAGTCCAGATAAATAATATCATAAGCTCCACTTTGATCGTATCCTTTTGTTGCCTCCTCATAGAATTCCAACATGTTAGTAAAACACGACCTCCCTCTTCTGAACCCATGCTGACTGTTCAGAATAACTCCTGTCCTTGTCATGTGTTGCTCAATCTTATCCTTAATAATTCCTTCCATTAATTTTCCTGTGATGCTTGTTAAGCTTACTGGCCTATAGTTGCTTGGATCTGCCCTGTCACCCTTTTTATATAATGGGATGATATTTGCCATTTTCCAGTCCTTTGGAATCTCTCCAGTGCACAGTGACTTCCTAAAAATACGTGTCAAGGGTTTATATATGTACTCACTAGCCTCCTTAAGAACACAGGATAAATATTATCTGGGCCTGGTGATTTGTTTGATTTCATCTTATTTAATCTGAGCAGCACTTCTCCCTCTACAATTTCCAAATCCCTCAGTACCTCCTTAGTAGTTGTGTTTACCTCTGGCAGGTTATCCACTTGCTCACTTGTAAACACCTCAGAAAAATGTAAGTTTAGGGCATCTGCTATTTCATTGTCTGTATCTTTTAATTCCCTTTACTATTCCTGATGAACTTGACTTCCTCCTTAACTGTTCTTTTACTACTAAAATACTGAAAGAATCTCTTGGGGTCTTCTTTCGCCTTATCTGCTATATTCCTCTCCAACTGTCTTTTAGCCTCTCTGATATCCTTCTTAATGGTTGCCCTCATGTTCTCATACTCGCTACGGTTCTCTTTGCAGTCATTAGTCTTATATGCCTTATACAGCAGTTTTTCCTTTGCAACTTCTTTTTTAAATCTTTATTAATCCATCGTGGAGATTTTTTAGTTTCCTATTACTTCCAAATTTAGGTATATATCTGTCCTGCATTACATGTAAAACATTTTTAAACCTGTTCCACTGCTCCTCGACTGTCTCCACATTTAAAAGCTTATCCCAGTCTATCCTACTTAGACTTTGTCGCATCTGCTCAAAATTAGCCCTACTAAAGTTCAACTTAACAATTTTAGTCTTTGCATCTGTACTCTTACAAAATACTGAGAATTGTATTATATTATGGTCACTTGACCCTAGTGGTTCAGGCTTCACCCCGTGTTGGTGCTTTAACATGCTGTGTTAAAAAACAGTCGCTGATTACTTCTAAAAACTCCTGCTCTTGTGCTCCTCCATCTGCAAGGTTATCCCAGTTAATATTTGGATAATTAAAGTCCCCCATGACTATAATATCCCCCTGTAAACTTGCCTTTTTGATATTACTAAAAAGATGTGTGTTGAAATTACTGTCTGTGTATGCTGTGTATACTGTACACATACCCCACAATACTGACAGCAATGCCAGACGGCACACTTGTGGGGCTAAGGCACACAGCCATTCCCCTTTCCTTTAGCTTAACCCGGTTTTTCACTAATAAAATGACTGATCAAAGACAGCCCCCTGTTTCCCAGTAAGACCTAGATTATATAGGAGAGAGACCTCTGATCCACTGATGATTGCTAGTGTCAGAATATACAAGGTACTTTCCATTAGATCAGGGCCGGCACCACCATTAAGGTGAATTACAGCTTAAGGGGAGGGAAACCGAGCTGCATGGAAGGATTAGCTATCGAACAGTCGGGTTGTGTACTAATAAGCTCGCCCTAGGGCACAAAATAACCCAGCACTGGCACTGCTTGTGATAATAACAAACTTTATTTCATCTGAACCTGTGTAACTTTATTTTCAGAGAACCTACATATATCAAATGTTAGGAATTAAACATATGAAAAAAATACAACCCAAACTATTTAAATCAAAGTCCACACATCATAGGTGTTCTGGATTTAGCAGTTACAAAATTTCAGTCTTTATTTTCTTAATCCCACTGAGATGCTTGTGAGTGGAGGGATGCCTGACAATGATGTTACATTTATGACAGGCAATGTCAGGTAAATCTTAAAAGTAACATCTGTGTTTGGCAAGATGGCCTGCAAGTTTTGTTTTTTTTTCTCTAAGACACTGTAAAAGCTCTGGAGTGAATGAAATGCCTTGTGTGCTTATGAATTCTCTGAATCAGCAATGTGCTAGCCACTGCACCACAGTGCCTCAAACCACAAAAGATGGAGACATAACAATAACCAGAAGCAAAATAGAACAAATGGCCACAAACTAGCATTAAGTGAACAAAAATAGATGTATTTATATATTATTGGGTGCCAATCAGGTGAATATATTGAATTTATGAATTTATGAAAGGTTGACTATATAATGTCAAAATTGTAATATATAAAGTTACTCTTGAATATATAAAGTCAGTATATGAATATATAGTCAGTATTTGAATATATATATTCCATACGAAATAAAAAAATTTCCAAATGCAGTTAATCCTGAGCTGGGTCGAGGGTGGCTGCAATGTCTAAATTCATTTAAGTATAGACTTGAATTTATACAGACTTTTACTTAATCTGTTCAGAAATTACTTTATATACTGTATACATACTGTCACACACGTGCACATGGGAGGCAGCTAAAGGGCTTGAGTAAGGGCAGTTCCGAGTCATACCAGGATGTGGCAGAGTGCACTGACTCTTTTTCTCCCTTTCCTGCAGACCATTCACGGGAGATTCCACCTGGTCCTCTTGATGTCACTTCTGGGTCCGAGCCTATGGAAGAAGATCTTGCTGGCTCCGGCCCCTATGATGTCACGTCCGAGCTCAAGCCTATGACTGAAGCCCTTTATGAGCCCGACCCCTTTGATCTCACTTCCTGTCTTCCCCTTTAAAAGCCTCCACCTTTTCCCTATTTCCCTCAGTTCTGTTTTGGACTCGGTTTTGTGCACAGCAGTGCTATCATTTAAAACTACAATTTACAGCCAGGAAACCAAATATACGGGTGGCTGCCACAAACCTTGCTATGGCTCTTTGTGGCATTTGTGACAGTACATAAATATATATATATATATATATATATATATATATATATATTGTGGGACACCCAGGAGGAGAAGAGGAGGGCTTGTGTCTCCTCCAGACCGCGAGGGGGTGTCCGTCCTCGTTATGTTGGGGGCCACGGGTACAAGGCTTGGAAGCCCAGCCCTGTAGGGACCCGTGGTCACTGCCAGGCGGCGCCCCGATGCCGGTTTACCCCGTGTGGTCTTTGGCCGGGGATGGAGCCGGCGGGGCGCTGGAAGACCAGAGGAGGGCTTGTGCCTCCTCCAGACCGAGAGGGGGCGTCCATCCTGGTTATGCAGGAGGCCTCGGGTAAGGGGCTTGGAATCCCAGCCCTGTAGGGACCCGTGGCCACCGCCAGGCGGCGCCCCAGTGCCTATTGATCCCGGGGGGAAGACGACAGGGGATACACGGACGGCTTCCAGGTGCGCAGCCGGCACTTCCGCCACACAGGGGTGTGGCCAGGACTAAGTGCCGGGAAGCAGCTGGAGCCCATCCGGGTTCCCATAAGAGGGGCCACCTCCCTCCAGTCATGAGCGGAAGTCGGGTGGAAGAGGACGGAGTGAGAGGAAGGACTGGAGGCGGCCAGGAGAAGAGGCACAGGACTGTGTGGCCTGGACTTGGGGGAATCGGTGCTGAAGGCACTGGGGTTCGTGAGTGCACAGAACATTGTATATATTGTAAATAAACGGTGTGTGGGTGAAAATATGTTGTCCGCCTGTGTGTGTCCGGGCCAGCGTTCACAATATATGAAAATAATACATGAACAATTACGACAAGCTAAATTACAATTATACAGCACATACTACTTCATCTCACTCTATCCTGAGCTTCTATCACTATTAACATCTTGTAAAGCAATGGATAAGCATTATTGTTATGATTAGTGGTCTTTTCTTGGACAGATTTTGTACAAATGTGTATCCAAAAAGGAATCTAAAATAACATTTTTTTATGATGAAATGAAAAAGTGGAAAATATTTACCATCTTGCCACAATGCTATATCACATTGACTGTTGCCATCAATCCCAGAACCACCCAGGAATTTGCAAAACATATCATGCTAACCTAGCAAAGAATCATGGGGCCGTGGGAAGAAAAAAATTGCCTAATCTGGTTGCATCCAGGTGAGTTTTCATGAATTAATTCAGTGAACAAGTTCACCAGTAAAAGCCATTAAATTAGCTGCAAAAAACACTTTTTGGGGCCCCAGTAAGCCCTTGCTATATTCCAACTATGGCGATGCAGTTTGTAAGTGTTATTACTACGTAGTCAATGTAATGGTATAGTAACTGAAAAGGTCTCAATCATTTATAGTTTATCTTCTTTCAAACCTATGCACACCATTTTATTTAAAGCCTAAAGCTCACACAGTCTCAGACGCATGCCACTATATAAGTCGATGCTTGAGGATTTTCCTGTATTTGTGTGTTTTTCATCAGCCTATCTGCATACATCCCATCAGTCCTTAGACTGCTTTCTTTCTGGAAAATGCTCATCCCAGCCATGCTGAATTCTTGAGTTTTTGTCTAGATAGATAGATAGATAGATAGATAGATAGATAGATAGATAGATAGATAGATAGATAGATAGATAGATAGATAGATAGATAGATAGATAGATAGATACTTTATTAATCCCAAGGGGAAATTCACATAATCCAGCAGCAGTATACTGATACAAAGAAACAATATTAAATTAAATAGTAATAAAAATGAAAAGAATTAAAATAAAATTAATGCTCGCATTTACTCCCCTGGGTGGAATTGAAGAGTCGCATAGTGTAGGGGAGGAACGATCTCCTCAGTCTGTCAGTGGAGCAGGACAGTGACAAAAGTCTGTCACTGAAGCTACTCCTCTGTCTGGAGATGACACTGTTAAGTGGATGCAGTGGATTCTTCATGATTGACAGGAGTTTGCTTAGTGCCCGTCACTCTGCCACAGATGTTAAACTGTCCAACTTTAATCCTACAATGGAGCCTGCCTTCTTAACAAGTTTGTCCAGGCGTGAGGCGTCTTTCATCTTTATGCTGCCTCCCCAGCACACCACCGCGTAAAAGAGGGCACTCGCCACAACCGTCTGGTAGAACATCTGCAGCATCTTACTGCAGATGTTGTCCTCAACACAGAATACTCTATTCACTTAAAAGCTGTGTTTTTTCTAAATAAACATTAACACACCACACCACACCACACCAAATTAAATTTTACAAGTCTTACTACCACATAATATAAAAAGCATTAGCATTATTTTAACCCCTATGTATTACTGTTTGGATTATCCAGTTTGTTCATCGGTTTACACAAAATAGCATTAATTTGATGTCATAAAAATTATTATTTGGAAGCAAATGAACTTCAGAGAGCCTGTATATGTTCACAATTTGGAATGATTGCAATAAATGAATCACATAAAACCTTTTAACACAAAGCAGACGCATGAGAATTCATGGAGAATTTCAACTTTGCAGACCTTTTTAAGGAAACATTAATGTTGGTAATGAAAATAACAAAAAAACATTTTAATTTATGGGCTGTTGCGTTTTTTTTTAATAAACAGACTAGTAACAGTAAAATTAACACAATACTTATTTTAATAAGAAATACAACAGACTTATAAACATACTGTATCTGAACAACAGTAACAGAAAACATTACTTTTATGATCAAATGCTGAAGTATGACCACATTGTCTGGACACCAAACAGAGACACTGCTTGTGAATTTATATTTGTAAAGACGCAAACCACATGTCTTCAGTTGTCATAAATTCCTATCCTAAAACTATGACAGCTGTTTCATTTTTTTTCATGGTAGCCTGAATAAATTACAAATAGAATACATTTGTGCCAGTTTTCAGAAAGTATAAAATAAGAAGATTGTTGAATTACTGAGCAAATAGGAAATTAACAACAGAATAATGGACACTGGAACATCACTGCATACTTATGTACATTTGTGAAAGTATATGAAGGTAAAGTTAACACTCGGTGCCATGATTTCCATCAGTCAAGGGGTTTTGTAGTTTAATTTTAAAAAGCTTCTTACCATTCACTGCTGTATGTTAATTTTGATACAAGGCTCTTTTCAGTCATATCTTTGAGAAAATCAATCCAATAAGTCACTGTGTGTGCATAAAAATCATGTTGCAGGTCACCAGATGTCTTCAACTTCAAAGGCTACATGTTGTGCTCAGCGTGCTGAAAGAGTAGGTAGCCCTTTGCTGGATGAGTTTGTGGACAACAGAATTGATTTTGCAGTGTGAACAAATCAACTATTAGCAGCATCCAACAAGCTACTAATTTGTGTGTGTTTGTGTGTGTGTACTGAGGTGGGCTGGCGCCCTGCCCGCGGTTTGTTTCCTGCCTGGTGCCCAGTGTTGGCTGGGATTGCCTCCAACAGACCTCTGTGACCCTGTAGTTAGGATATAGTGGGTTGGATAATGGATGGATGGATGGATGGATGGATAAAAAACAAATGTTAATTTGAAAAATGTAAAACTTTTTTTAACTCAGCCTTTAACATTTTGGGCCTTGATTGTGAGCACTTCATTCTATGAAAGAGGAAAGGGACTGTAGATGTCTTTCTGTTTGTACACCCTTTAAAGTAAATGGTGCAACAACTCATTCCATCAGCACCCCTGTAGAAGAACTATTCCCATTGCACCTGCTTTATATTTTCATTGATGTGTATGCTGCATATAAATGAAACAATACATTTCAGAACTAAATTCATCAAAGTTTATCTTTTAGAAAATGTGAGCAAATTTGTTGAGATAACCTGGCTTGTTAATCCTGTTTGACTAATACTCCACTCTCTTGTTGGGTTTTAAAGGTTTCAGAAGTGCTACTTTGCATCACACTACTTGGTTATTTATTAAACACATGTAACAAAGTGTATCGACTCCATTAGCTCCCTTTATACTATCCAAGTACAAGTTTATTGTCATGTACACAGTACATTGAATTTCATAATTCCGTGTCTCCTGTGATATGATACCAACTAAAGGGCATGCACAAAAAGAGGCAGCTATACATTGATATACAGTATAAACCTGAAGATAAATGTATAATAGCCACAAGAGGGCACCGAACCACAGACATAATATTACCCAACACAATTCCAGGTTCAAATACTGTAAAGGTTTTTTTATTTGCCACAAACACTTTTCAAATTAAATGCCAGGCAAAATGCTCAGACAGATTCTCTTTATCCTTCTGTCTCCAGCTGTGTTTCCTCCTTTGCCTCCTGACACTGACTCTTCTAGGTTCGCTGTGTGCTTCTTTTAAACTGGACCTTGGATTGCTTCTGGTATCCAAGGATTTTATCCAGAGCACTTCTGTGACAGGCAGTATTCAGGGTAGTTGTGCCCCTTTAACCCTAACCCTAACCCTATGACCCCATCAAGGTTGTACTTCTGGACTCTAAGTCTCTTGCCACTCTGCAGGTGTCTCAACTGGGTTTAATTTGGAGGAACACTGCTACCTGTCGGTGGGGGAAGAGCTGCTTTTGACACTCACACTCTCCCAGTCCACTTATAACTCTTTTCTCCATGTTGGGATGAAGAATGTAAAGTGTTCCAGGTGGGCAGAGTCTGAATTTGTGCCATCCTTCCACTATAGACTCCTGCTTGGGCAAGAAATCATCCTGCATCCTGGCTGGGAGGCCTGTCCTTCCTCTTGGGCACTTACAGTATGTACAGTTGTGTTCACGTGTTATTTTCCTTATTACTATGTTTTGTTTAATGGTTGAGTTGTTCTGTGATGCCTTATAGTTTAACTTGAATTCCATTAAAAGCAAATGAAATGTCAGCCAGTCAGTCAGTCATTTTCCAACCCGCTATATCCTAACACAGGGTCTGCTGGAGCCAATCCCAACAAACACAGCGCGTAAGACAGGAACTAATCCCGGGCAGGGCGCCAGCCCACTGCAGGACACATACACACACACACCAAGCACACACTAGAGACAATTTAGGATCACCAATGCACCTAACGTCTTTTGCCTAATCAGTCATCTTTTCTTTAAAGTATGGTACACATCTTACCATACCATCTTACTAAGGATTTTATTAATACCATGGACAGCCAGAAGGACAAACAAATCAGTCATGGAACAGATCAAGCCGGCAATGTCACTCAAAACATGGATTACAAAACTACAGCTCGCCTACTTTGGACATACCATCAGGAGATAACAGTTATAGGAAAAAGATATCATGATTGGAAGAAGAGAGGGAACAAGTTGACATGGAAGGCCAGCAATGCGATGGCTTGACACCATTACAGCAACAACAAGGAGGACTTTGGTGAACTTAATCAGTTCAAGAGTTTCCTACAGATCATTTATCCATTAAGTCGCAACACATTAGAGAAAGGAGAGGAGAGGAGAGGAGTGAGAGAAGAGAAGAAACTTGTTTGTACTTGTGTTTAAGAGGTATCATCATCCTCTTTAATAAAACCCCTGTGTGCGTCCAGGTGTCCGTGTGTGTGTGTCTTCTGGTGAAGTGCGCATGCGCGGGGCCACACGGCACGTGTTCAGTTTTTTCCTGTGCATTCCCTGTGTGTGCAGAAAGACACACACACAGGTGCGTGAGCGCGAGAGACAGACAGACACGCAGGCCCGCCTGAGAGACAGACAGACACACACACATGCATGTACATACACACACACACACGCAGGCAGGCCCGTGCGACAGACACACTCACACACACACACACACAGGCAGGCCTGCATGGGGGACAGACACGCACGCATGCACACACACACCTGCCTGCACGCACGCACGCACGAACACGCAGGCCCGCGACAGAGTCAGACACACACAGGCGCACGCGTGCATTGTTGCAATGTTACTTTTGTTGGTGGTTTATTAAATTACGGATTTTTCAAATGTTCATTTTTTTCCCTGTGCTTAAAACTCATTAAAAAAGGTGTTTTTAGCGAGCGGGTCGTAAGGCTATAGCGTGAACTCTTACAGTGTTAGTTTTCTCTGTTGTTCAAGGTTTTCTTAGTGTTATTCAATGTTTTTACATTTAGTTTACTATTACGCTGTGCATTCAATGGTATAGTTAACTATATTTGTGCTTAAAATCGAAAAATATATATTTACATACAGTTCATATGGTCTGGAACAGATTTATTAGTATTTACATACAATCCTATGTGTGAAATTACTTCGGTTCCACTGTATTACTTTCCGACAAAATTACAGGCATTTTACGGAAATACAAACCAGTATTACTGAGAGAGAAAATTAAAGGCACACAATACAGTGACGCATATTACAGCCACATAAAAGGTCCCTTGCCATTTAATATAGACTGTTCATACTAATGTTTATGCACTACTGTTCTAGCGCCCGTTATTGTAACGGGCTCAATGTCTAGTTTTGGTAATAAATACCCTTTATTTTTACCTGGAATTGTGTTGGTGTGTTTGTGTTTGGGGTTTGGGGCTCACTGGTGCCCCCTAGCATTCACTCTATCTATCTATAAAAGACCATACATTCTATTGTTCTTATGATAAAAACCATGCCTGAATCTACTGCTGCAAGTAACAGTTGTCATGTAAATGTCATTTAGAAACAGCAAGAAAAGCAACTGTGTAGAATGTCTGAGGTACTCAATAATACTCTTTGTTTTTCTAATGACGAGACTGATAGATATGTCCTGAACACAAGGTAGCTGGATGCCAGTAATAAGCCTTCACCCCAATTTGCAGTGCTTTATGATCTTGAGCTGAACAGGTACTGTACCAAGATGTGATGCTATCAGTGAGGATAGACTTTACTGTACATCTGTAGAGAACAGCTAGAAAATTCAAGGTTTTGTTAGAGGTGTGATGAAGCAGAGGCATTGGTCAGCCTTATTTGTAAGAGTCAACACATGCTATGCCCATTTCAGTTTGTCCCTCAGGGTCACTCCAAGAATTTGAAACCTGCTGGCCCTTTTCAGTGCATTCCTTCCCATACAGATAAGAGTGCAAAATGCCTCCTGAAGTCTATGAACAGCTCCTTGATTTTAATGTCAATAAGGGCGTGATTTTTGTCCTGTCGTTACTTTGTCAGCAGATAAATCTCTTCTCTGCAAGTGTCTCACCATTGTTGGAGATTGCTTACCACAGTACAGGTCTACCTCTATCATTAAATGTTCTGATGACCCCACCATCATAGGCCCAAGATACTTGGTGTAGTGTCTGTGTTGAGGGACAGTGTAGAGAATATGATGCTGCCAGTTCACACATGCTGAGGACTGCTGGTTAGAACTCCAAAATTTTAAGCCTAGTCATTCTTCTCTGAACTTTCTCTTGTGCTTTATGTCTTTTTTGCAATATGGAGGCCAGAAACACACATAGTATTCCAGATGAGGCCTCACAGATGCATTGTAGAGCTTTTAGATAACCTCCTTTGACTTGTACTCTACACATTGTGTTATATAACCCATCATCCTGTTAACTGTCTTAATGGCTTCTATACACTGTCTGTATACAGATAGTGATGAGTCCACTATGAATTCTAGGTCCTTCTCATGTAATGTATTTTCAAATTATTAAATTAAAAGTATTAAAAATTAAAAATATCTCCCATTGTGTATTGAAAACTAACACTTTGATTTCCTATGTGTGATACTTTACATATATTTATATTAAACATTATTTGTCACAAATCTGCCCACACCTGTATGCTGTACAGGTCCATCTGTAACAATTTAGCTGATTCTATAATATCTACCATTCCTTCAGGTTTAATAACATCTGAAAACTTGACTAGCTTGTTGTTTATATTCTTATTCTGACGGTTTATGTGTATTCAAAGTAAGAAAAGCTCCAGCACTGATCCCTGAGGGACAATATGTTTATAATCATCATAATTCTGAAAAAATTCCACCCACTCCCTTTGTTTGCAGTGTTTAAGCCAATTTTGTACCCACCTACACATGGCACCTGGAAGTCCCACCTCTTAAACTTTGAACCCTAGCTTTCATGTGGCATTTATTTAAAAGCTTTGTGAAAATCAGCAATAAGAACATGAGTACCTCTCTGGTTGTATGCTTCTGATGTTTCTTAAAATTCCAGTATATTAGTGAAATGAGATCTCCCTGATCGTAACCTCTGCTGACTATTCACTCATACTCCCGTTCTTGACATGTGATGCTCAATCTTTTGCTTAATAATTCCTTCCATTAATTTAGCTGTGATGTAGTTAAGCTTGATGGCCTATAGTTACCTGAATCAGCCTGATCACCCTTTCAATATAACAGGACATTTGCTGCCATCCAGTCTGCAGAAATTTTTTGAAAAAAAAAAACCAAAACGCACCAGTGGATTTTCTAGATACTCCGTAAGCTAAGCACTCTTGGATAAATGTTATTAATTCCTGGTGATTTGTTAGAGTTCAAGCTTTTTCAATCTAAGTAGCACTTATGACTCTACAATTTCCAAATCACTAAGTATGTCTTTAGTAGTCCCATAATTGTTGGAAGATTATTGACTTCTTCACATATGAAAATTTCAGAAAATTGCAAATTTAGAACTTTTGCTTTTTCACAGTATATGTTTAGTCTCGTTGACCTCCTCCCTGACCAGTCTTTAGCTACTAAAATGCTTTAAGTATCTTTTTGGGTAATCTGCCTCATTTTCTGCAATATTTCTCTCTAACTGAATTTAAACATTCCCAATATCCCTTTTCTCTGATGCTCTTATGCTTTTATTATAAATAGTGGTAGAATTGTTGATTTTTACATAATACACAGCTGTTTTTTTCTCTTTGCAGCTTCGTTTTACTTCTATTTAGATCTCTTAACCTTATTACTGCTTCTAAATTTTGGGATGAACTTGTCCTGCTTTGTTCAGAAAAAAGCTTTTAAACCTTCTGCATTGCTCTTCAACTGATTCCACACTTAAAAGCTTACCCCAGGTTGCCTATTTTACACTTTGCGGCATCAGCTCAAAATTTGACCTAATTCAATTTTACTTTTTGAACATACACTCTAAGAAAACACAGATAAGTGAATTACATTATGGACACTAGATCCTAGCAGTTCAATCATCCCCTTGAAGGCTATCCTGATTATTAGAACACACTAAATTTAGACAGGCCTCCCCTCCCTTCGGGGCTTTAATATACCATACTGTCCTAACAAACACTCATGTGCTCTACTATTTGTAAGGCTTACCCAGTTAATATTGGGTAATTTTAGCACCCCAATCACCCCATGACTATAATATTCTTGTCTAAACTTCCTTCTTTAATATTATTTAAAAGATACATATTCACATTATTGTCTGTTCTGGCGAGTCTATGACATACAGTACTTCTCATATGAATCCTCGGTCCCTGAGGCTTTCAAGTTGAATCCAAACATCCTCACTAAGATGTGTGATGGCTAACTCCCTTAAGCAGTCTAAGACAAATGTTATCCACTCCCAGTGATTCATTTAATTCTAGGTTTGCTAACATTTCTCTCTCTCTCTGTCTCTGCTATCTCCAAATCACTCAGCACCTCCCTAATAGTCCCTGTAGATACTCGACGGTTTTCACATTCTATACAGAACTTCAGAAAAATGTGAATTTACAGATTTGCTATTTCAGTTTTACCCTTACTATTTGTAATGCACTTCACCTCCTCCTTGACTGCACTTTTACAATTTCAAAGGAACTTCTTTGGGTCATCTTTTGCATTTCTCACCGTATTTCTCTTACATTGCTTTCATGCCCTCATGTGCCCTTCAGTTAAGGCTGAAGTTAATTACCTTGTATTCTTTATGCAGCTGCTTTTTTGTGATTTTTTTCTCTTAGCTCCTTGTTAATCTATCAATGTCTTACATTTCCTACTGTTTCTAAATTTCAAGGATAAACATGTTGTACATTGTATGTAATACTTTTAAACATACTCCTCTAACCTCAGGTATCTCCTTACTTAAAGATTACATCACTTTGCCTTTTTAGTCTTTGCTGCATCTGGTCAAAATGTGATTTACTAAAATTAAACTTGGCAGTATTCATTTTTGTACTGTATTAATATTGTGCTTAAACTGTTTGATATTTACTAATTTATGGTCACTACATTCTAATGGTTTGTTAACTTGTTCCCCCTGAATTCTATCCTGATGACTACAGAATAAGTCTAGGCAGGATTCTCCTCTTGCAAACATTTTAACATACAGTACTGACTTAAAAAATCTGTCACTGATTACTTTTATCAAATTCTGTTCTTGTGGCACATGTACTGTAGGGGGCACCAAAGAGCCCAAAACCCCAATCACAATTGGATCCAACACAGTTCCAGGTTCAAATAAAGATTTCCATTATTATTTACAGTACCTTACCATTAACCAAAGTCTGACTAGCACAACCAAGTTCAAATAAGTAACCAGTTCATTCTCCTTCCACTCCTCCAGGTGAGGTTTGTCCTCTCCCTCCTGACTTTGATTCCCCTAAGTGAGGCGAGACAGCTCCTTTTATACTGGACCCAGGAGTACTTCTGATGTCTTGACATAGCATCACAGAATCACTTCTAGGTCATGCAGAACCTCCCCAAAGATGCGAGACCTTCTCCTAGCAGTGCACTCTGGCAGCACCCATTGACCCCGACAGAGTTGCCCTTCTGAACTACATGTCCCATGGAACCCTGCAGGAGTACAAACTGGAACTATAACAGTGTAGCACATCCAGCTTTTGCATTCCTGGATAAACTGTCCTCACAAACCACACTCCCAAAGACCATCTATGATATGATCACCATGACTAGGATGGGAACCTAGAGCCATCCCAGCCAGGTTGCAACTCTCCTTATGTAGTCCATCCAATATGGCCTCACAGCCAGGTAAGGCTTCTCTCTCCATCCCAGTCAGGATGCCAATCCATCCAATTTTTTATCATTATTTTTATTATTTTTTACTTTCTGTCTGAAGTTTTATATTTTTTTCTGAGATTTTGATTATTGTAATTTGAAGTTGTACTTTCTTTTTGTTATTATATTTAGTTTTTTGATCTATTTGATAATTTTAATAATTAATAATGTTAGGCATAACATTTCATTGCCAACCTCAAACTGACTGACTGCTTTCTCTGTGCATTATGCACATCATCTTTAAACAGTCTTCAACTAACCTATGCTTTCCCAACATGTTAGTGTCCCTCCAGTTCAAAAGCAAACTGTCCAAGCAATAGAGGTCCCATCTAATCCAAGATTCCCTCTTATAAAGCTATGCCCTTCTATGCTAAGCAAAGATTTGAGCCACACATTAAACCTTTGGATTTTCCATGCTTCTCTGTATTGTGCAGCTCAGGCAGAACTTCAGAGAAAATCACCTTGTCAGTGTTATGATTGCTGGGCTTTTGTTGTTTTTTTCTGGCCTTCGATAATTTATATGGTGGACTTGATTACCAGTGACAGTCTGCATATTTTCTGTGCGAAAATGCATACAATTATACCAATGTGTACATTGGCAGGAGCATTCATTTTTGCCATTTTCTAGCTACTGCCCTTTCCTCTTTCCTGATGCAGATGAGGCTAAGTACATGAACGCACTCACCAAAATTTTTGCTGTCTCTTATGCATCTTTAGGATTACTTTCCTTTAGTTTTAAAACTAGCTGTTCTATTTTCTCACTGCGGCAGAAAGACATGTATTTTAGTATCATTGTAGCATCTTGTGCTTCTGAGATTATCAAGCCATTTATTTCCATAAGAGATGAAAATTGCTACATTTTATTGCAAAATTAAGTGTAAAATTTAGAAAAATAGAACAATTCTTGTAAAAGTAATAATAACAATCTCAGATGTGTAGTAATAATTTTGCAAAGGTGTAGAGTGTGTAGTCTGCACCACAGTTGTAATGTACAACTCAGTTACAGAGAGACAAATGAGGATCAAGCGGCACACACACCCTCCTCCTCCCTGAGCAGTGCTCCTCACGGATCCTCACAAAATGTCCGTCCCCTCCTGCTCTTGCCATCTCAAAACACTCTTATTACACCGACTCAAGCACAGATCTCATCACAAATGGGTCATTTGCTCACTCTTTATTTGCTCTAGACAGAAACTGAATAGAAATGTAAAATGAGCATTCAGAAAAGGGGAAAGGGATTTTAAATACAATCAACATTACTGAGTGGAAAATGTTAAAATCTTGTCCTTTTTCAAAACACTTAAATATTTAAAAATTCTCAATAATGTTTTGGTCAAAATAAACTCCAACAATTGCAATTTTTCAAGCAATTAATTCTAATTCTTTTGAAGTAAACAAAATCATGTCAATATTATATTGTATTCTGGAGGTAATAAGGTTAAAAATGTAAAAGTGCAGTGAAAATGGCAACTTTTAGTGATGTTTTTATTTTTTTCTAGATATTTATATATGGAAAATCTACAATTGTATTAACTGTATTCTAAGTAAATATATACTGGAAATAACTGCAAAGTTGCATAGCAACAGGTGCGATAGCTTTTGTAAGACATTCAGATTTATATATTCAGACAGATAGCTTTCATTTTCATATGAAAAGATTGTTTGAGCCTAGTCAAAAATACTTTTTACTTTGTTCAAAATTTTTACCACAGTGCCATTCTGAGGAGCCATTGCTATAATGCAAAGATGGGGTGCTAGGAAGCACAGTCTTGGAAGCAGTGCTGTGTGACATCATCTGTGAGACGGTATTTATGCCAGAGCCATGTACATGTCTTGATCAAAATTTGTGGAGGCTTTATATGAACCTTAGCAAGTTTTTTGTGCTTTCATTCAGTTGGATTTTGCAAAGCTATTTGACTTTCATTTTGGAGCTCTGTTTTGGTTTTGATAAAAGGTCTAATGTTTTTTCTAGTTATGAACACACACACTGATGTTTGATTATATTTCATCTTCTGGTGCACCCTGTTCCTTTTGTCTATCACTCTTTTCACCTTGCGGCAGGATAGTCACTTCTTCTCTTCAGCAAAGAACACAACTCCTTAAATTTAGACTGCAGAATTGCCAGCCAGCCTTTGCCTATATAATCCTCAATAATCTCATTAGAACTTTGAATTCCAGGCTCTATTTCCTTCTCAACAAAAATAAGGTGACCAAACTCAGCTCCTTATTGAAAAACAAGCCAGAGAAGGAAATATACCCCATTCTCTCCAACAATAATCTTGTAGTAACTAAACCCTCTGACCTCCCTCTTTCACAGGAAGAATGATCACTTCTCAAAAAGGATCTGTCTCTTTCCATTGCCAAAAAACTCGGACGAACCTCAAGTCCGTATTGACCTTAAACACTTTTATCACAGGATTCTCACAGCACATATGGCAGGAGAAACCGTCACTGTGACTCTAAAACTATGAACTTCATTAATCCCAAACTGAGTTTCTGGATCCCACCAGCTGGACATTTTGCAACTGTAGATTATTTCATCATTCAGTGTTGATGAACACTTGTTAGTTAACTTTCTTGACCCAATAATCATAGGTATGACCTTCCCAAAGATGGACTTCACACAATGACACTCTGTTCCTTTGAAATGATATTGTCTTCAAATCTGCAGACAACGAGGGTTTGGTTCTGGTCTAGCAGAAGGACATTTATATTTCAGAAGCATCAAAACAACTTTCCAATACATTTTCTTATCTTCCCCTCACACAGGATCTGATAGATGATTACTAACAGGAGGTTAACTTCTCTTCTCATCAGCAGAAAATGTAGCAGTCCTTGGTTTCAAAAGAATCGACATGTAGAGAGTCTCAGACTGGTGCGTTTATCTTTATTTATGTCTCAAACTGTGGCTCTTTATTTGAGTTGTTATATCGTCATGAGCACTGTGAAAACTATAAACAAAAATATAAACGTACATTTTTTATCATTCTACAAAGTAACAGAACAAATGAACAAATGAAACAACAATTGCGTACCTCACACAACTTACCAAGGGGTGCAACAAATCTAAAGGTCACCGTTTCAGAGATAGCGTTAGTCCTCACTGTTTCTTCACACTTCTGGTATTTTACTTTGTTACGTTCCCTACGTGCAGAATGAATTCGCAGTCATTTAGAGAAAGGAACTGCCTTCCAATGCTAACTAGTTCATTGTTGAAAATCCACAGATATCTCAGTTTTACATCCTCTCCCCCCAAATCCACAAAATGGACAATCCTGAACACCCTATTTTTCCTGCATGCAACTGTTCCATTACTCATATTTCAGCTTTTCTTGACAGTCTTATGGGACCAATGGTTGAAGATCTCGCATTATACTTAAAAGATACTAACCATGCACTCCAGGGGCCTCATGCATAATGCTGTGCGTAGAATTCACACTATAACATGGCGTAAGCACAAAAGCGGAAATGTGCTCACGCACAAAAAAATCCAGATGCATAAACCTGTGCGAACGGCAACTTCCACATTCTTTCGTTATATAAATCCTGGTCAGCGTGAAAAGTAACGCATCTGCACGCACCTGCTGTCTCGCCCCATCTCCTCCCAGAATTATGCCTCTTTGAATATACAAATCAATATAAATAGCCCTTAAACTCAGCATTCTGTGAAAAGGCAATGGCAAAAGCACGGGGGAAACAGAAGAAGTTCAGTGAATACCAAGTGGAGGCAAGGAAAAACATACCATTTGCTGGTTTAAAAAGTGGTATAAACAACAAAAGGAAGTTGATTGAGTGACATAGAGTGTTGGAGAAACTCGAAAGCTCACGTTCACAAAGTCATACAGTGCCCAAAATAAGAAGAAGTTGTCAGATATGAAAGTCGCTGTGAAAAGGCGAGTCGTAGCCCACCGTCTGAGTGTTATATGAAAGTTTATTAGGGTACAGAGAAAAAAAAATAGGCACACAAATAAGCATCTTCCAACAGGACACAGAATCCATTACATTCATGATATTACAGCTCTCTGACTAATTAAAATACTGAGATGTATACTTGATATCATTTTCATGATGATAGGAGTTAAAGCACGTTATTAAACAGGGGAACATGGTGGCGCAGTGATTGTATGCGACCTTCGATGAAATAATTTATTGCAGCAGTACTCTCTTTCAAACGTACTAACCTCCAATTCCTGTCCTTCCTTTTCTTTCTCCAAATGCCCAATCGCCACACAATCAGCTCTGTAATAGACATTAAGCCATCTGTAAGCTTAAAACACCGATTCTACAAAACTTTTAAGGAACATTGAAATATCTTCGTAGTACATGTTTAATTATTCTATTCTTCTAGTGTCACGCCAGTCCCAGCAAGCATACAGCGAGAGGCAGGAACAATCCATGAATGGAGTTCCAGCTCCTTGCTAGTGCAGCGACACCTTGTCCTCATATGTTTAATTATTAACAATATAGATTATTTAAATGAAGTTAAAGTTTTATCTGTATAATATAATAAACATATTTTGCTGCATTTCATCTTAAAAATGATATCGTCATCATATGTAAATATGCCCTTTATAAAGTGGCTCAGGTTGTGCAATATTATAACTGTAGTGCAAGTTTACAGTGAGGTGATTGTACTTATAAGTGCAAAGAGTTCTAGAAGGAGCACTTGATGGACTGATTGAGTGCGTTTATAGTTTTTGGGATGAAACTGTTTCTGAACCGCAAGGTCCGTACAGGAAAGGTTTTGAAGCGTTTGCCGTCTGAGAGCAGTTCAAATAGGCAGCATGGCTGAGGTAGCGTGTGCTTGATGCTGTATACCGATAATTCTCTTTCTGATCAGCTGCTCCAAGCAGTGCACTGAGAGTAATATGGAAAAAGATGATCCGCTGTGGCAACCTCTAACGGCAGCAGCTGAGTGAAGAAGAAGAAAAAGTTGCAGTGAGAGTAACAATGCTATAGCAGCAATGATATTTGGAATAGTTTGGCCATTCCGTGGACCATTATATTGTTACAGGGTAATTACACTCAGATGCATTAAACTAATAAACAATATGCGGTTAATTTCAGTGTTTTTATAAAGCCGTGTCAGGGATGTGGATCTAAAAAAGAAAAGGAAACCACACCGGAACAGTAGCACTGCTTTGACGCTGGGTGCTGCCAGTCTGCAAAACTGAGTGCAGAACTTGCGTACGCCAGGATATGAGCTACCATGGCAATGTACGTGGCATTACGCCAAGTTTAGGTATTATACATCATGATTTGAACGTGGAAACAGGCTTACGCAATATTTTTTTGCGTACGCACCAGTTATACATGAGGCCACAGTTGTTTGATATTCTCATCACACTGGAAGAACTGGTTCTTATTTTAAATGCTGTTGGCAATGGGTGCTTGAATGAGACCTAGCTTTTCCAACATCTTTGTTGGCATGGAGGAAGAGTGCTTTTGTTCCTACCTAGGCTTTGAACTGGACCTGTACGAATGATATATTGACATTTGTGTTGGTGCTGCCTCTTGCTCCAGAAACCAACTACAGGAATTGATTTGTGATTTTGCTAGTTTCAAGATGCAAGATTAATTTATTGTCACTGTACAGTACAATGAAATATTGTTTAGAGCAAGCCTATAGATGCCTTGGATAAAAGTATATAAGAGTAGACAATAAACTGAGTAACTTTTAAACTGTGAAAAGCAAAGGTACTATTAATAGTTCCAAATATAGAGTAAAAGTAAAGATAAATATGTAGTAAAAGTAAACATGTAAGCATAAATAGAGAAACACAAATTAATCAAGTCACATTGAAGATTGCAGTCAATGTAATGGTCATGAGTTTTATATGTGTCATGTATAAGTGTGTGACTATGTCTAGTTGATGCAGAAATTCAATTCAATTAGTGGTGGTATCTGTTATAGAAAGGGACAGTGACCGCTGTGCATTTAATAGGCTGATTGCTTTGGGGTAAAAACCTGTTCCTTAGCATGGTAGTGTGGGCATGCAGGGCTCTGAACCGTCTGCAAAGGGGCAGAGAAGTAAAAGTGCTATGCCTGGGCTGGCTTGGATCGCTGCAAATGTTCTTTGCTTTTCTGCTGTAGCAAGAAGTGAAGATATCTCCCAGTCTTGGTAGCTGAGCACCACTAATTCTCTGAGCCGTTGTGATGATACAATGTAGGGGCTTCCTGTCCTCAGAGGTGCAGCCAGAGTACCACACTGTAATGTAGTACATGATGACAGACTCTGTGGTGCACCTGTAGAAGTTAATCAGCAACTATTGTGTCTCGCTATTAATGCTTATGGGATGATGACCACTATAGTTCAATCTCCTGGAATCCAGAATCAGTTCTTTTGTTTTCTTGGAATTGAGTGCAAGGTTGTTGTTTCGGCTCCGACTCTCCAGTTTCTTGACCTCTTCTCTATAGGCTACTTTGTCATTATTGGAGGTCTGGCCTATCACTGTGGTGTTGTCTGCAAACTTTATTACGATGTTAGATAGATAGATAGATAGATAGATAGATAGATAGATAGATAGATAGATAGATAGATAGATAGATAGATAGATAGATAGATAGATAGATAGATAGATAGATAGATACTTTATTAATCCCAAGGGGAAATTCACATAATTCAGCAGCAGTATACTGATACAAAGAAACAATATTAAATTAAATAGTAATAAAAATGAAAAGAATTAAAATAAAATTAATGTTCGCATTTACTCCCCCGGGTGGAATTGAAGAGTCGCATAGTGTGGGGGAGGAACGATCTCCTCAGTCTGTCAGTGGAGCAGGACAGTGACAAAAGTCTGTCACTGAAGCTACTCCTCTGCCTGGAGATGACACTGTTAAGTGGATGCAGTGGATTCTCCATGATTGACAGGAGTTTGCTTAGTGCCCGTCGCTCTGCCACAGATGTTAAACTGTCCAACTTTAATCCTACAATGGAGCCTGCCTTCTTAACAAGTGTGTCCAGGCGTGAGGCGTCTTTCATCTTTATGCTGCATCCCCAGCACACCACCGCGTAGAAGAGGGCACTTGCCACAACCGTCTGGTAGAACATCTGCAGCATCTTACTGCAGATGTTGAAGGATGCCAGCCTTCTCAGAAAGTATAGTCTGCTCTGAGCTTTCTTACATAGAGCATCAGTATTGGCAGTCCAGTCCAATTTGTCATCCAGCTGCACTCCCAGATATTTATAGGTCTGCACCCTCTGCACACAGTCACCTCTGATGATCACAGGGTCCATGAGGGGCCTGGGCCTCCTAAAATCCACCACCAGCTCCTTGGTCTTGCTGGTGTTAAGGTGTAAGTGGTTTGAGTCGCACCATTTAACAAAGTCCTTGATTAGTTTCCTGTACTCCTCCTCCTGCCCACAACTGATGCAGCCCACAATAGCAGTGTCATCAGCGAATGACATGTTAGTATCATGGGTAGATTGGCAGTCATTTGTGAAGAAGGAGTAAAAGAGAGGACTCAGTACACAGCCCTGTGGTACCGCAGTGTTCATTATTATGGATGAACAGAAGTGTGTAGCCAACAGTACAGTTTGTGGCCTGTTAGGGAGAAAATCTAAAATCCAGTTGCACAGGTGTTAGATGAAGCCCTTGTTTAGTTTGATAGCCAGTTTGTTGGAGGGGATGATGTTAAATGCTGGGCTGTAGTCGATGAACAGCATCTGCACATAGCTGTCGCTCTGCTTCAGGTGTGACAGGGCAGTGTGTAGGGCAAGTGAGACAGTCTCCTCAGTTGGCTAGTTTGCCCTGTAAGTGAACTGTTATTGGTCCTGGGAGGAGAAGATGTCACTGTTAATGTCTCTGTGGACAGGTCTCTCAAAGCACTTCATAACAATAAGGGTCAGGGTTGCAGTTAATGTGGGTCAGTTAAACCAATTATCTGTTACAATGAGGTCAGAAAACAATTCCTGAAATTCAGCAACCCTGTACCCAAGGTGCTAGACTAACTGGCATCTCTGAAAGATGTAGAAAGCTTCCAAAATATCCAATACTCTATAAAGCATTATATTGGTTTCATCTTTAAATATGCTGAATGAAATTCTTTTTTAGTTTTTCACATAAAAAAAAAAATTATACTTAAAATGCTTACAGTAGTTGTTTCATTTCTGTTCACCTTCTATACGTGCCTATGTCAAATATTAATAACGCCTGGGCTTCACACATTTGTACTGCATGCTGAGTGATTCTGTCTCCATTGAAATAAGTCTGAAATGGTCGTAGGCCTTCACTTGGCCCTGTTCCTTTTTTATATTTTATGTTTTATTTTTAAATTCTTTTCCTCAGTTCTCTACCTGATAGTATCTCCTAATGCCACTCGAGCTGGCATTTTCCACTCACTTTTGCTTTCAAGCACCAGCAGTGCCGCCTACACAGTATTTGATAAAATGTTCCCTGTTACAATGTGAGGTTTGCTCTCACTCCTATGATTATTTATATTGCAAAATATGTAAAGTGCATGTACAAAACATGGCTGGGGGCTTAGCGATTAACTGCAGCTTAGAAAACTTAAAAACTATAATTTTATAATATCTATAAATAAACAATCTGTGAAAAGTAATGAATGTGAATATCCATTATCTGAATAAGTGAATTGTGTGGTTTTTTAGGTACTTTCTGTTTTTTTTTTAAACATATTTATAAGTGGATACTTTCCACAGCTGATTGTCTATACAGGAATACTATAAATTCCTTTTGAATGCCCCATTGCCATCTAATTGCTTTTCTAAATGGAACTTTGACATTTAGATGCACGCATATTTGTCTTCTATTAATCCTTAGGCCAGAAGCTGAAATGCTTCTGCAAGGTTTATACAGTATATATATATATATATATATATATATATATATATAAACTGCTCAAAAAATTAAAGGAACACTTTGAAAACACATCAGATCTCAATGGTAAAAAGAAATCCTCCTGGATATCTATGCTGATATAGACTGGGTAATGTGTTAGGAACGAAAGGATGCCACATCGTTTGATGGAAATGAAAATGATCAACCTACAGAGCCCTGAATTCAAAGACACCCCAAAAATCAGAGTGAAAAAATTATGTGGCAGGTTAGTCTATTTTGCCAAAATTTTATTTCAGCAACTCAAAATTGTACGCAGCACTTTGTATGGCCCCTGTGTTCTTGTATACATGCCTGACAACATCGGTGCATGCTTCTAATGAGATGACAGATGGTGTTGTGGGGGATCTCCTCCCAGATCTGGACCAGGGCATCACTGAGCTCCTGGACAGTCTGAGGTGCAACCTGGTGACATTGGATGGACCAAAACATAATGTCCCAGAGGTGTTCTATTGGATTTAAGTCAGGAAAGTGTGGTGGCCAGTCAGTGGTATCAATTCCTTCATCCTCCAGGAACTGCCTGCATACTCTCACCACATAAGGCCAGGAATTGTCGTGCACCAGGAGCCACTGTACCAGCATAGGGTCTGACAATGGGTCCAAGGATTTCATCCTGATACCTAATGGCAGCCAAGGTGCCTTTGTCAAGCCTGTAGCGGTCTGTGTGACCCTCCATGGATATGCCTCCCCAGACAATCATTAACCCACCACCAAACTGCTCATGCTGAATGATGTTACAGGCAGCATAATGTTCTCCATGGCTTCTCCAGACCCTTTCACTTCTGTCACGTGCTCAGGGTGAACCTGCTCTCATCTGTAAAAAGCACAGGGCACCAGTGGTGCATCTGCCAATTCTGGTATTCTATGGCGAATGCCAATCAAGCTGCATGCTGCTGGGCAGTGAGCTCAGGGCCCATTAGAGGACATGGAGCCCTTGGGTCACCCTCATGAAGTCTTTCTGGTTGTTTGGTCAGAGACACTCACACCAGTGGCCTGATGGAGGTCATTTTGTAGGGCTCTGGCAGTGCTCATCCTGTTCCTCCTTGCCCAAAGGAGCTGATACTGGTCCTGCTGATGGGTTATGGACCTTCTATGGCCCTCTCTAGCTCTCCTAGAGTAACTGCTTGTCTCCTAGAATCTCCTCCATGCCCTTGAGACTGTGCAGGAAGACACAGCAAACCTTCTGGCAATGACACGTATTGATGTGCCATCCTGGAGAAGTTGGACTACCTGTGCAACCTCTGTAGGGTCCAGGTATCGCCTCATGCTACCAGTAGTGACACTGACTGTAGCCAAATGCAAAACTAGTGAAGAAACAGTCAGAAAAGATGAGGAGAGAAAAATGTCAGTGGCCTCCACCTGTTAAACCATTCCTGTTTTGGGGTCGTCTCATTGTTAGCCCTCTAGTGCATCTGTTGTTAATTTCATTAACACCACAGCAGCTGAAACTGATTAACAACCCCCTCTGCTACTTAACTGACCAGATTAACATCCCATAAGTTTCATTGACTTTATGCTATACTCCGATTAAAAAGTGTTCCTTTAATTCTTTTGAGCAATATATATATATATATATATATATATATATATATACATCTACTCTATATATATAAAATCCTAAGTCTAAAAGTGCAACGATTTTATGTCACGTTTTTATGTGACTTTTTTGTCACGGTTTAAATCTGGCTTTTTTTTAAACCTACATATATACTGTATGTTTGGTATCATTCTTTTCGGAATTTATCAAACTTTAATGTGATGTTGTTAGATTTTCAGACTCAGTTTTTAAATTATAAACTAAAAGATATCAAGAACTCATGCCCGGCTAGACGAGATTTTGTGCTAAGAGATTTAACCATGCCCAGGGCCAGAAATAAAAGACAGAGTAAGACAGCTGCTGTACTGGCTTTTAAATGTTCGAATCACCACAGAGGTAAAAAAAAAAACTGTATTTGTTTCCCATTGTATCGCTGTTTAAGAGGGGGTTTCACAGGAGCGATGATGTCTCCTTGGGGTGCGTACTGTCCCCCCCCTTCACAACGTGAGTGGCAGAGACGCGAAGTGGCTGGTGTGTAGTACAGGCCGGGGGGGTTGGCGACCAAAGTGAGCAGGAGGCAAACCCCTAGTGTATATATATATATATATATATATATATATATATATATATATATTAACAAAAGGTGCTATATAGGCGCCTGACCCGACACAGAGGCACGTATAAAACCAACAAGACTTTGTTTTTCTTCACCCGTGGGCGCACGTCTTCCCTGTGACCCACAGGCAATACAAAGTCCCACGCACTAATCCACCACACAGCAACAACCTTTCCTTTAACCACCTCTCCTCTACAAGCGTAGTCCTCCTCCGCCCGACCCTGGCTCCCTGAGTGGTGGTGGCTGGCCCTTTTTATAACCCACCCAGAAGTGTTCCAGGTGCTTGACCACCTGGTCCTAATTGCACCTCCGGGTGGGGCTGAAGATTTGTCCAGCCAGTCTGCTGAGTCCATGCAGCTCCCCCTAGTGGCCATCCGAGCCCCCAACCAGGCTATGGAGGACTCCATCTCCCATGGAGCCCTGCGGGTGGTTGGGGAATCACTGTCAGCCAGGGAGGCTGCCACCAAGCAACCCAGGGGAGGTACTGGACTGCCCATGGTGGCTCCCCGGAACATAAGCAGCAGGGGCGTCCCTGCCAGGCATGGGACCCGGCTGTCCTTCACAATATATATATATATATATATATGGGATGTCAAAGAAAATGCTTGTGTGACAATAGAATCAAAACAAGCAGTTCATTGATTACATGTCAGATTATATCTCATGGTTAAACAAAGTTTGACTGCTTAAGCACAAGGAAGTTTACTATACTTTGTCTGAAACTATTAATTTGCCATGATGTTAAACATTACATACAAAAAAGCATCACACAAATTATTTATTTCTTTTTATATCCCCCAAAAAAGAGTTTAGCTAGTGCTGATTAATCTTTTTAAAACTATGCTTGGAATATTAAACTGCACAATTCATCATTTTTATGAATGTGAATTTCACTGTAAAGGATTATGAATAAAATTAACATAGCCTTTTCAAACTCTTATCTTATTCAGGATGATGGCGAGCCAGAGAATTTATGAGCAGCACTGGGTGCAATGCATGGACCTTCTCTGGATGGGATGCCAGCCCATTGCAGTGCCTACTCATGTATACACCCACATTCGCACAGGACCAACTGCTTAACAGCACATCTTTGGGAAGAGGAAGAAAAGCTAGAGTACATGAAAGAAAAACTAACACAGACACAGGGAGAACATGTTAACTCCACACAGACAGTGATGATGTATCAGCACTAACCACTGCCATTTTGTAGTCCATCTCTATAATTATACATCAATGAGTTTTTTGTCCAGGTGTGCTTATCATTCTTAGAAAAATACAATTTCCAATTTTTGCCTGAAATAATAAAAATCTGTTTTGAGAACTTGTTTGCAGAATCAAGTTAATTGTACATATAGTTGACCTAATAATCTGTTTCAAGTAGTTACATTTAATGTATGTTTTAAATCAGTCAAGTCCAGAGCTCAGACATGACTAAGTGCTATCCAAATACCAAATTCTAAAGAAAGAGTTACAAATTTGTTCAAATGCCACGTTCCAGTTGAAATGTCATTTGGACAAAAATATTAACTATGTATTAACAGGGCATATAATCATGAGGAATACAGAGGTAGTAGTTTTTCTTTTTTTAAACCTTCATGCTGTTAAGGAACTAAATATAAAGGTTTTCAGTCTGTCTGTAACATGGCAGTTTTGTCACTCTTTTTGCTAAAATTTACTTTTTTCACAAGAGTGCACATAATACATACATTATGCTGTACCTGTACATATGAAAAAACGTAAAAATAATTTAAGTTAACAGCGGGTAATCAAAATATGAGTAAGGCACAGGAACTCTAAAAACTGCAATGCATACGCCAGTAAAACCGATCGAGCTTCACCGTATACGCTGATAGACCGATCGAAGAAACCATCATACGCACCAGTGAGCCGATCGAGCTGTGTGTAAAGCGACGTATAAATATCATAATTCAGATAGCTGCACCTCACGTTAGCCAATTTATTTGCCAGAGAACGACGAGTACACGTAAATTGAATTTTTAAACTTTAAATTGAATATTCAACGCAAAGTCGTCAAATCTTTATGTCTGTATTGTGATTGACTGCAATACACGCACGAGCACTTCTCTGTACAGTATCTGTATTCAGATCATATGATAGTTTCCCAAACGTCGATTCATATCTACATTTGAAGCACTTGCACAGGTACCAGCTCTGGTGTGACTGTAGGCGAGTTCTCTTACAAATGAGAAGTTGTAGCATATCGCCGGAGAAGTCCGCGCAAACAACGAATCCTACGGGCGCTGTAGTCGTGACTGAATGTGTGCAATGTGTAGCTAACCTTTAGAAGCAGACAATGGGGAAGAAGAAAAGGGGAAAATGTTAATTCAAGCAAAAATAAAAGAATGGTAATAAAGCACACATTTCTGTCCAAAATACACATTAACATTGATGTGCACAGACTTTTTGGTAGGCAGTGACTCAAGGGCAAGGGGCTCTTTATTTTTTATCACGGAAAAAAATAGGTCCTATGTTTACTCCTATTGGATGTGTGGCTATCATTAATTGACGGAAAATACAAAATACCTTATGGCAAAACTATTGACAGAATCTCTATCCCATATTGCTAACTCCTGCTTTCGTTTTGCCCAGCTAAACTGCAATGGTACAAAAAATAGGATTTTTTTTTTTTTTACAAATTGCAAAAATCTCTACTTGTATAAATTCAAACAGCTGCAATACGCTAACAACAATTTCAAAAGCTTGAACAATTTCAAAAGCTGCCTCCTGTACACAAATCCGCTAATCTAGTTAAAGGAGTTCAAACATGCAAAAAGAAAGCGATTCAATTAGTAATTTACGATAATAGCCAATCTGGATTTGGATCAACTATAGGTGCTGCGTGAAGGGTTGCCGACCAATGAATACTCAGTTTTGTTTTATTTCTTAAAATGTTGACTGTTTTCTCAACTGAAATCCATTAACTTCATATCATTAGTAATTATACAATAATACATTTTAATACTGTTTGCCGCGCGTTTGAAAAAAAAAAAAACTTGCCTCAGTAGAGTGACGTTCCTGTTAATGACCATACTGTACTTTATTTCCACATGTCATAATAAGCAGTAACTTTAACAAGGCCTGCTAATTAATTTTACCTACAGCGAAAAGGAGGCACACATTCCTAGCGGAAGAAAATTGCCCAACAATGGAAAGGACCAACGTGGGGAATAAGGCAGCTACCCTTTTGTGTACTGTATGACCCTGCACAATCCAAATTAATAAAAGTGCCCGTCTGTCCTCAAACATTCATATAACGTACAGACTACAAAACTACGTGCCCCATGAAACGTTGCGGTAGCATAATATACGTAGAGAGGAAGCGGAAGCTACGGTTCCCATGGAAACCAGTCACTTAGGAAGCTTGAACCGTTGAAAGAGAGGAGTCGTTAGACGCGCGCCGGTAACTACCTTGATTTGTGCTCATTAATGAAAGAAAGCAATTTTGAGGAAGTTATTTTTTGCGGAACAAATCGTGAATAACATCAAACGCAACCTGTTTACATGGTACGTGATACACGAGTTTTCTGTCGGCAGTATCATCGCTTTGTACCCGTAAGGCTTCCAAGTTATGTTAATTTTTGTTTCAAGTTGAATTATGCTATATCTTCATCGGAGTGTATTATATTCCTTTAGCTGCGTTTACATAGTAACGTGTGCAGTTTAATGCTCTTTAGGAACTTATTTTTTTTAATTGGAATGACTAAGCTTAGAAAATACTTGATCAAAAACGCAGAAAGCAGTGCCCAGCCATTCGAGCTCATGCTAGTAAATTAGAAGTGATGAGCAGTCACTGAAAACATTAAGGAAACGACCCATGACTTTTTGGTGATTTTAGAGTCGAAGATTGCAGGTTCAATTGTAACCATTTCTGCAATGCGCGGCCCTGAGTAAAGTCACATTATCTTAGAAATAATGTTAATAGAAGTTTTCGTTTATAAAATATTAATGCATACGATGTGTAAAATATTCTTGGGTTTTATTCTCAGTGAAAATAAAATGGATGTGAATGAAAACTGCTGTAATAAACAAGAGTCCTGTTTGTCTTATTTACGGATAAAAAAATACTTAACAGTAAACTCTAAAAGCAAAGTCCAGATGAACTGGTGGATAGTTTCCAAGCAAGCTGCGGTTAGAGTTTAACACCTTTGTGCATTTAGAGAATTTATATGGGAACTCAAAACACGAGTCAAGATTTGAAGATTGGTTATAAATAGTTA
Organism: Polypterus senegalus; assembly: GCF_016835505.1. Lineage (NCBI taxonomy): Eukaryota > Metazoa > Chordata > Cladistia > Polypteriformes > Polypteridae > Polypterus > Polypterus senegalus. The sequence goes on from NC_053154.1 coordinate 188,761,623, forward strand.
ATAAAAATCAAATGAGTTTTTAAAAAAAATCTCACAGTTTAAACACAGGTTTTAGCTCAATATTTCATGGTTTTAAAACTGGAAATATAATCCTTTATTTCTTTGAATGACCATTTGACCCTGGCAAATAATACTTTCAGGGTTTAACATGTAACCCCTAAAATCACTAACTGCTTGAAGGTTGTTAAAAAAGGAGAACTGGCTCCTGCATTGTTACCTCGATAGCTAACAAGTGGTGGGCATTGATAACTAAATAAAGTGAGTGTCCAATGCAATTCAGGCTTGCAAATCAGAAGGTGGTTGCTTACAATACAACATTTGTGTAAGTGGAACATTGCTTAATATACTGCTTGCTAAAGAAAAGGTGAAATGAGCTTTTATTCATGTGGAAGTTAGTAGAACAATAGCTGCAAGTCCATTCTTGAAATGTATGAATAAAGATATTTAACTCTGAGCTTGAAGATTTTTTGGCTTTGTTATGTCAGACTGTCACAGATTTATGTAACTTACTTATAAGATGGTCCAATATGCTCATGTCTGTTTCCTCAAACTGTGCCTTCTCTTTCTGTCTTTCCACCAGGTGATAAGATGTTGAGGTCAGCTGTTCCCTCCCTCCAAATTGCTGCAACAGTACCAGAGGCCCTCACTGTACTTCAGCAAAGAATTCGAGTGGCCGAGGAACAGGCTGATGGTCTTCTTCGAAATCTAGGGACACAGGGGCTGAGCAAAGTTGAAAATGTGGTCTCCGTGGAACCTTTGCGTCCTGTCAGTCCTATTCAGATCAGAAATGCTTCCAGTGGAGAGTCTGATGTATTGTGGAAGAACTACGAGACTCTAGTGAGCAGAATGTGCCGCCTGGAAAGTATCATCCAGACACTGAAGCTAAATCTTTTCCGCCTGGAGACTGAAAAGGAGTTAAACCCAACACATTCAGGTCTGCATCTCTGAGATGAAAATTGTAATAAAAGGGTATTTAGATGTTTTCAAGGTTCTTTCAGTCTTATATTTTGTTGCTGCAGTGATTTTTACTTAAATTCAATGTAACATGTATGGAAGTGTTTGCTCCACCATTTTTGCCATTTATGCTCCAAATGGAATCCAGCTGTCTCAAACTAATACCTACCACTTGTATTTTCTTCACAGCCCAGCTTGCCCAGCAACTTAGCAGCCTACAGGCTGAGCACTTGGAGGAGCTGCGGGCAGCTCAGCGTGAGGTGATGAGAGTCCGCCAGCAGCTCAACCAGCTTACCCAAGAGAAGGAAGCTGCTGAGGATGAAGCAAAGAGACTTGCAGCTGCACTTGAGATTGCCACAGCCAGCAAGGTCATTGTTGAACATCTTCACCTCCTCCTTTAGCATGTGCTATGCTTTATCTCTGTAGTTGTAAATGAACTGAATTGAAGCTTTATTTAAGCGTGTCCCAGATATCTATGTGAGAATCTCTGCAAAGTGATAGATATAATTGTGTAGACTTGTCATTTAGAAGTTTTCGTTCAGTGGTATTTGAAGTAGCAGCTGGTAAATGGTCACTGGCTCAGCGACCTCCTTACAAAATTTAGTCAGTCAGTTTCTTGCTATCTCATATTTCAAGTGAGGCAGAGGTCTTGCTCACCTCTTATAATATGCCTTCACTCTGTTCTCCTGATGCCATCTTTGTATCATTCTAGATGGATGCAGCCATGGCCGCTGAGGATCTGAAGCTCATGAAAAGTGAGATGAGCCGCAGATTGCAGGAGGTGGACATGTTTTTTGGTTCTGTTAAGTGGCTGTTCTTGCCCTAACCCATTCATGCTGACCTCTGTCTTGTATACAGGCCAAGGGGGAGCTCGCTCAACAATTCGGCCAAAGGGTACTCCTGGAGCAATCCCATGAGGGCCTTCTACAGAGGCTGCAGAATATGGAGACTGCTATTTCAGTGGAGAGAGAACAGGTAAAAGGTCTTGCAGAAAATGTGACTTGTAAAACTATAATGTTCTTTTTGGAGGAAAGCTAGGAGTGAGGAGTGATCTTTACGGAATCTGTCATAACACACGGCCTGGGGAGTAGTAAACTAATGAAAGCAATGAAGAAAAGAAGTCTTGTTTAATTCTAATTTAATGTATGTTAATATCCACATTTCCAACTATAATTAATTTGTTTTTTGGGATTCCATTGTAAAAGGAGAACCAGGATGAAATTTATCCAGACATTCTTTGTCTTATGTGCAGGTACACGAGCTACAACAAAAGTGCCAGGCTTTGGAAAGTGACACCCAGTCTGTCAAGCAGAAGCTGCTGAAGGAGCAGCAGCGTGCAGATGAGCTGGAACTGAAATGCAAGGACCTGAAGATGGCTGCTGGTAAGAGCTGCATTTTATACTTAATGAAGATTCTTAAGCAGGATTTTGAAAATGGGAATACAATTAAATGGGCATTTGGGTGCAGGTACCACACACTTCCAAGTGGAAAACATTGTCAAATGTATAGAAATACATTACAAATGAGCTGGAAAATTGTACACCACAACATTCAGTACACAAACTTCAGAAAATACATCAACACATGTTTGGTGAGGGGACTGAAAACAACAATGAAAAATAAAAAGTTTGAGCTTCTATTTTTCTGGTGTGTCATTTGGGAAGTGAAGGTTTAAGGCAGCATTTTGTTTGCTTCGCATCTGAGACTTTCAGCAATAGTGGCATTGCTGATTTTCTTTTTTTTCCTGGCACCTAGAGAGTAATGTAAAACTTTGGTTCCTTAACCAGACCGCTTAATTCACAAATTTGGGTTAGCTGCACGTTTTGTTATGAGTTTGACTTTAAATTCTACAGATCCTTTAAAGATTACGATTTTACTTCCATTAATTTTTTTTTCTGTTGCCCATTGGTTCCAAGGCTAGTTTTATTATGAAATGTCCAGCATCACTACAATTGCATAGCTTTTGTTTATTTAGGAATGAGTTGGATATATTAAGGCAACCTAGTGACACATTGATTAGGTCTAGGGTCTTGGGTTTCCTTCCTGGCACATTCACTATCTGTATGCAGTTAGCAGATTTTGCCTGCATCCGTATTAGTTTTTCTGGTTTGCTGCCACTTCCTTGATTTTTAAGCTTAGGTTCTTGTTGACGCTTATTTTGTGTACAGGATTGTGTATTAGGATGTTTTATATAGGGTTTGTTTTTATATATCGTGCCCCAACCTGCTGGGATAGGCTTCAAACTCCACAAACCTGTCCTTAAATGACAGAATTGTTCACACATCCTTCACTTAGATTTGAATACATTTTTTAAACTGAGCATTTGGTTTTTCACTTGGAGGGTAAATGATATGATATTTAAATACAGACTAACACCGATTTAATAAGTCACAGACTTTCAGGCCAAAATGTGAAAACTTTATAAATAAAGTGTGTAAATTTTCTGTATGCATTCTGTGTCTTTGCTCTCTTGTATTCAGTTTCCATTTCCCAAAAACTACTGAATACTAATACCCATTAGCTGATTTCTGTTCTTCTGTTGTTATGAACTCCATTATTGGCAAGATTCCATTTTCTTTCACCTTCTGTCCCCACTTTCATTCCACTCTGTCTTTTTGGCTTCATCACACATCATACATCCTGCACAGTGATTCTTTCACAAAAGGCATTTATATTCTTCTCTCTTGTCTGCTTGCTAGAGCAGTTTTGGTTCTTTTTCAGTTTTGTGTCTTTCTGCCTTCATTGGTCACATCTTGCTAACATTCTTCAGAACTCCATCACACAGCCTGCATGCTGTATATATGCTCCCTCAATTCCAAATTATTACTCTTTTAGTTTTAAATCCAAATCTATGTGTTTGACCCTTTTTTAGATGCTGAAAAATCCAGGCTAACGGAAATGGCAGAGGAAAGGAAGGCGAGTACAGAATTGACCTAGTGGACATTACATCTCTGTCTTATAGAATGCCTAACATGATCGCTTGAATTTTGCACTAGAACTGCCAGATGGCTTTACATAAGCAGAAGGAGGAGAATGGCCAGCTCCTGAGTGAGATCAGTTGTCTGAGGGACACGGCAGAGAAAGTGCAGGTACAAGAGTGACCAACTGCTGGGAAATTATTTCTATCAGGGCGGCCCTTTGGGAATGCGTGCTCTTCTTGCAACCATGTTTGAAGCCCATCCAGTTTGAAGGTTTCTGTGAGGAATCCCCCAACAACATTACTTATTTTCAAAGAGTGTTGCTACTAATTGACATGACTCTGTCTGTCTGTTTGCCAGGCTTTAAATGACCAACTGAATACTCAGTGTATGGAGCTCAGTGCAGCGGTTCGCTCTCTTGCAGTGGAGAATGCAAAACTCCTGGCAGAACATCAAATTGCTCTCAAGGTAGGATGTGGGTAGCACTCTTTGGCTTTCTTGAATGTCTGCAGGTTCTGGGGTTTATGCTATTTTTTTTTTTTTTTTGTATGTATGCTGAGTGGGAATGACGTAATAAAAGAAAGCAATTTATGTACGTCTTGTAAACATAGCACTAGGCTGCTTACAGCGGGGGTCTCAAAGTCACTTCCTTGAGGGATGCAGTGAATGCAAGTTTTCATTCTAGCCACTTTATTAATTAGTAGTCAATTACTGCTGCTAATGGAATATATTATGTTGCTTTGATTTTAATTGATTTGCTTATTAAGATTGTTAAATATAAATTGCTTGTTTTTCCTTATCCAGCAGTCGCCCAACAGTAATAACTAAATTGCAAAAAAAATTTGGGTCAGCGGTCTCATCTCACTTCCCAGAATGCTGCAATGGCTTCAGATTTTTACTGCAACTAATTTTTATAACTAGAATCCAATTCTTGTTGTTAAGGATTCATGTTTCTTTATTTAATTATATGATTTGGCAGAATCTTTACTATGATATATTAGGCCTTTCTATTAAAATTTAATTTTATTTTGCTGAAGAAGGAATGTTTTTTTGACCTGAATTATTGGAATTTAGTTCAAGCAAAAAGTATGCATGCAGTTTAGGTTTTTAAGATCTCATAAATTACCAAAGTATGTTCCTTTAGAAGCAGTATTTGCCTACAAAGTAAGGGAGTGGCTAGAATGAAAACCTGTGGTCACTGAGTTTTCAAGAATGTCTTCCAGACATCTGAGGCTCCTGGTTTACAGAAGTGTATGGTGCGTTATTACATATTATCTGTAAGAACAAAAAATGTTTTTCCCCTTAGTTTCTAGTCCATTCCTATTCACTTAACGTGCTCAAATAAATGTCCAGATGTGAACATGCTCAAGAAGCTCTTTCACTTACACAACTAGGTAACTTATTTTTTGACATTTGTCTAATATATACTGTTGAACTGAAATCCCTGATAACTTTTGTGTCTTGCAGTGATAATAAGATCACTTAGTTATATGATGATCGGATGATTTTTATGAACTGAGTGGTCTCATCCCATTTGTTAAAATTCTTATGTCTTTGTTTTTAACCATTTCGATTCTGTGCACCTGCATCATTACTGTTCTGCTTTAGTAATTTCAGATTCTTCTATTATGCTTCCTCTTCATCTTTGTTCACATTGGTTAAAAAATGAAAGCTATGTGTAATATGGTGGTGCACTTTGTTACTTTGTTTCCTATTGGTTTACCATCTAGCTGAGTACCTCCCTTTGTGTGATTATACCAAATATTATTTACTGGGAAACTTTTTAGATTAAGGAACATTAAAGTTAATTTGCTAGAACATCTTTGCCAAATTTCTTCCTAAGTGATTGTGTTGACTTTATCTTCTAGTTCAATTTTAAGTGATCTGCCACATTAACTTACAATGTTTTATTTAAATCTCACACATACTCACAGACACACACACATGCACACACACTGTGTATGTGTGTATGTATGTACAGTATGCATGTATATACTATAATATATATCTGTCTGTCTGTTAGCACAGTGGTAAACTGAAGTACCTCACACTTTCAAAAACCTATGCATAATTTCCAACAGGGTTTTTGTGCATGTGGAGTTTGTTCATTCTCCCAATCTCCTCATGGTTTTCTTGCACATCACTGAGGTATAGGTGAATATAAATTGGACCGATTTGCATGTGTGGCTGAATGTAAACTATGATGGACTGAATAGGTTCAGGATCAATGCAACCCAATAATAGATAACATCTTTTCAGAAAATGTATATACCGATTTGTATGAATTAAAAAGAGCAATGGGTTATTTACAGGTTCCTGTGAGACCCTATTTTATAGCACTTAATTTATAACTAGTTCCACACACTACTGTAGTCAGTTATCTGCAACCTGCCACACAATGTTTTTGGCACTTTTTGATTGACCACTAATCTTAAAGGCAGGTTACTAAATTATTGTACAACTTGAATGTTTACAGAATGCCTATCTTCATCAGATGTAAGTACCATTGCTACAACATCATCTAAATCTCTGTTCATGGAGTATACCATGAGCTGGTTCACCTTAGGTACACAGATTAGCTTAATCGAAGAATGAATTAGTAATAATGGATGTCTGTGATTGATCTGGCTTCACAGTACACTGTTTCCTTCTGCTTACCATTTCTTTCCAATGGCCCTGGGTGTTTTGAGTAGTTTGACCTCTTAAATTGGGACTATGAGAAGGTGTGACTGCTTGAAGATGTGGTCTGTGGTTACACAGGCATTGAATGGAAGAAATGGAGACTCTGTCAGGATTTTGGAGGCTTTGTAGTTAAATTGGGACTTTTCTTCTAAGCTAACCACTGTTTTCCTGACAGGAGGAGCAGCAGCGTGTATCTCAGAGACTGCAGGAGCAGGACCTATTGCTTGATGCAGCCCGGGCAAGCATCCAGGCAGAGCTGCAAGGAGCTTTGTCTGATAAGATGGAACTGCAAAAGGCTCTGTGAGTTCTCTGTTTAGTTTCCCTCCATGCATTAATAGTTATAGCTGACTGTCCTGTTGTATTTCTGCTTTCCTTACATTACTATAGTCTAACTAGTCACTCTTGTTTGTGATCTTTAAGAATGAGATTTATTGTCTTGCACTGCAAAATCAAAGCAAATTATCTTGTGCTTTTTAATATCTTCTCTACCCAGCATTAGAGATTATGAAGTTTAATTTTACTGTTAATTTGCCCTAAAGGAAGGGTGTGTTTTATATTAATTCACTGAATGTCTTGTACAGGGATGTTTTAAGTAAAGAACATGCTCACCTCCTACAGACATCTGAAGAGTCTGAACGTAAGATGGCACAGGATTTCAAACTATTAGAGTCCACTGTAAAGAGGCAGCAAGCAGAATTACTGGAGGCCACTCATGGTTGGCAGAATGCTAATGTAGACTTAGTTGGGGTAAGATGTTCCTTGTAAGCTTACAGAGACGATGTACATAGCTGCATCTCTAGCTGGTTCATGTATATTTCCATAAGCAAAGACCTTTAACATATGAAATGCAACTAACAACATGCAGTACAGGAAAGAGTGGATTCTGACTCCTGGGTCGATGTTCTGGCCATGATGCTTCTAATGACCAAATGTTCCTAGTATCTGCAATGCTAAGAAAATAGTAACCTCAGAAATGTTTCACAGAGCCGTGCTGAGCAATAGAGTTGCCTTGTATATTGTGAAAGACAGGAGTTCAGAACTGCATCTGAATCATTCTTAATGATGTATATGCCCTTTTCTCAGGCAAAAAACACGGTGAACAAGTTAATGGAGAAGAAAGCTGAAATGGAGGCCGAGCTGACCAAGTGCAGGGTTGGTGTGCCACATTACCATATAAACTGATGGGAAAGGTCGTCTGCACCAGTCATTGTAATGTTGTTCTTGAATTTCCTTAGCTGGAGTTGGATTCTTTTAGATCATCCCTTGAAATGCAGGAAAAGGAGAATGGAAGGTTACAAGATCGTATGGCTTCTTTGGAGCAGCAGCAGGTAAGCTACTTGACATACTGCTTTCCTATAGGCCAGGTGAGGTAGTAACATTTGTAACTAAAAGAGAGTTGCACAGCAAAAGATCTGATTGGTGTGATTAGACATTTCAAGACCCAGAGTATTACAAATGGCTTCCCATCTTTTCATTCCAGCCCAACCCCATCATCTTTTTTTCTGCATATGAAGAGTTTGGTAGCCAATGTTCCACACCAAAGCTCCATTCATTGCTGAACCTCTTTCTTGCTCCATCTTTATTTCTGTTTTTGTGTGCTTTCTCCCAGCTTGCAAAGCATCAAGTGGAGCAAGCGCTTGATGAGCTGACCATAACAAAGAATAAACTGGCTTATGACAAGGGGACACTTCAGGTAGCCTGCTCACAAGTCTATTAATGGCCCTTTCTGGACTACACTCCATTTATATGAATGTTTCTTATACTTCTAGTAAAATTGTGGACAAGAACCCGAATTGATCCATGTAAGATATCTTTAGTTCAAGGTTTTGTGTATGTTTATCTGGCACCCAGGCTAAAGTTTCACAGCTACAGGAAGAGGTCCAGTCTCTGGCAGATGTTCAAGTAGACAGAGTTCACCTCCAAAAGAAAAATGCTGCCTTGGAAGCCAAATACAAGCAGGTGTGAGATTTAAAACCATGGCACCTTATTTGCTACTTTCTAAACTTGTCAGTATCTAGTAATGATTGACTCATTCACTTCTGCAGGTGGCTACCGAACTTAGCAGCATCCGCATCCATGTGCAAAGGCTAGAAGCACAGTATAAACAGGTTTGTGGAGATTCTTGATGATTAGAAGTGCTTTGAGCTTAATCATTTATATATTTTTATTTATTTATATATATATCATTCATGTCTAAATAAATACTAGAGACCAGTGTGTACTTAATGGGAGAAGGAAGTTTGGAGTGTGCAGGAACTGGTCTTTTTATTGGGCAGTAACAGTAATGTTGAGAGTTGTCCAGAGAGGAGTTGAGAAAATGTGAATCCTTTACATTTTTCCAGTATTTATTTAAACCAAGATGTGATTTGAACATTATCTGGATCCTAGTACCAGGAATCGGTCTTTTTTTAAATCAAAATAAAGAAAAATCTGCTACTTGCTTTATTTATGTAATATTTTAATACCAGTTGTTAAGATGTCAGTCAAGGAGCTTATGACTCTAAACAGAGAGCAAGCTTTGGTCATCATTGATAGAGCTTGAGAATCACCGGCATAGAGTTATAAATGTTCATGTGGCTTGAAAGAATCATGTGAATCAAAACACTTTAGTCTTCCTGTGTTTTGTTGTCTGGCAGAAAATATACAAACAGTGGAAAATCAAAAGTATTGTTATCCTTTCCAGGTATAGTCATGAAATGGAGTTATCTGCAAACCAAGAGATTGACAGGGAATCCTAAAATAATAGGTATAGATGTAGGTGTCTCTTAAATTTAGCTTATGTTGGTGTTAATCAGTTCACAAACAATAAAATACTGAGCAAGAGTGTTGAGCTTTGGACAATCTAGAGAAAGGCAATGCTGTCCTAAACAGAACATTACAAGTGATATATGGTTTGTTACAGGTTGCTTAGTTAATTCATGAGGCTATCAAAAAATATGCTGTGGACAGATGAGAAGAAAGTGGAGCTTTCGGTATAAATGTTGAAAGAAGGAATGTACTCCAACAGCCTTGTCTCATATGTGAAAATATTTGATGGGAATGGATTTGGGTTGTTTTGTAACCCTAAAATCTGGCCAACATGTAGTCGTTAAGTTGAACAATGAATTTTGGTTGTATTAATGAATTCTTTGGGTAAATGTCATGCATTAGAACCTTAAAAATATAAGAGTCATGTATTCTAACACCTTTTCTTAATCCAGTTGAATTGTTTAATTGACATCTGATTGAAACTGACATCTGTCAATTACGTATGATCTGAAGCAGCTTTGTCAAAAGAAATCGCACATATGTTTCTTTAAGGTAGAGTGCAGAAATGATCAACATTTAAAAATAAGGTGTTGGAAATCCCCATTCTGCCAAAGTTAGTTTCACCAATAACTGACCATGAGGATTTCACACTTGTATCTGTGAAGAAAACACATTTTTTTTCAACATGTAACAAGCAAACTTTGTTTACTTGTATTAATTTTATGAAAATAACAAGATTTCCTTTGTCTTAAATACTGATAATTCCATAGGATTCACAAAATTTTTCTCACTATTGTAGTGTCTGCACAGGCTGGATTTGTAGTGAATATAAGAAGTCTGCACACTCCTGCCAAAATCAAAGATTTTGTGTAATAAAAAATGAAACCATGAGAAATCCTGTCAGAGTTTGTTCACTTTTTATTGCAAAAGTGCAATAAAGTGATTTGGCTAATGTTGCTTTTATTGTTCTGTGTGATATTCAGGCCCAGGTGTCAATGGAACGGAAGGAGGAAGATTTTGCCCTTGCAATCCGCTCTAGGGATGAAGCTCTGCGGGAGGTCCGAAAACTGAAGAGCCAAGTAGAGGCAATGGAGGAGAATGAGAGGGAGAAGGTACATAGCCATAATTTATTCCTGTGAATATAGGAAAGACATGTAATGTATGATGCACAATATACTGGCAAATACAGAATAGTGCTTGTCCCCAAGAGATATTGCCATATGTCAAACTTCAGTTTCTTCAAAGAATATTCCTAGAGTCTTAATGTTTAACATAAAATGGCTTAATTTTACAAGTTTTTGGATTGTGTTGTGCAGGTGGCATTGTTGCAAAAGCAGTTGGGAGAATCCAAGCTTGACAGTGGAAAGGTCACGTCCACATTAGAGAATGTTCTAGCCTCTCACAGCAAGGTGCAGCAGACTGTGGAAAAGCTGCAGATAGAGATGGGCTGCAAGGATGCAGAGTTGGTGGGACTACGCAAAGACAGGTAGGTAAAATAGTGCTAATACGTGCATGCACAGTGATGCCCTTGAATATAAATGCCATGTGAATATTACAGGTTACAGTTACAACAGAAGGTACAGACCCTGCAGGAGGAGCTGACAAGCTTACAAAGCAAGCTGAGTGCTGAAGAAAAACGTATCAGCAGTCAGGTAGGACACTGTACCTTTTTGTCTGCCAACCTCCCTCTCCTAGCTTGTGAAAGAGTGGTCAGCTTCTCATCTGCGCTTGTTGTAGATGGAATCGATGCGCTTAGCACTGGAGGCTATGCGTGGTGACAACAGGCAGCTGGCAGAGAGTCTGGAACAGGCACTTTTGGCCAATGGTAACATGCAGAGCAGGCTGAAGCGAGCCCAAGAAGAGTTGGACGGCAAAGACGTCCAATACCAGCAACTCATTCAACAGAGGTACATACCCACTTGGTGCTGACAACAATACTGAGTAACATGTTTTGTGTGGCTCACATATCGGGAAGAAACTGGTTTAAGTTTCTTTGGTATTTGCTATCCCAGTGGTTAATGGCTTTTAAAGAAACTCTTTGAATGTGTGTGAATTTGAAAATTAAAATAACTGGTATATAAGTTGGCTCTGTCCATTTATATTCACATTCTTCTAGCAATAAAGTTAGCTGGAAATATGGATCTGAACTGCGCCAGACTGCCAGTCATTTTTTGGGTTAGAAATGAAAGTCATAAAAAAGTAGCAGTATGTCAGAATAGTCTGTATTTTGTTTACTCATTCGAACATAGCTAAAGGATAGGTTCAGTATTCAGTCAAAGGAATTTCTTAGCCATCATGCTGTATATTAGTTTGCCTCATGAAACTATGTTCAGAAAAGAATTATATTTTATAAATTAAAAACAAACTAGCTTGCTCTTGCATTCTATAATGGAGCTAATGGGTACTGGGGTCCCATTAAAAAGAAAAGCCTTTAAACCTACAGAATATGTCAACTTTGAAGTGGCAAAGGTTTTAATTTAAGAAAATGTTCCTTCTGTGTTCATGGGACATCCTTGTGATAACGAAAGAAATCTAGAAGTAATTATTTTACCACAGGTTCTTGGTATTTTCTCAAGGTAAGGATACATTTCTTGGTTATTTGTGTACTTCAGTGGCTGCCATGGGTGCAATTATGTCAACTCCATGTTGAATCCCCCAATGCACTTAACATTCTGTGGTGTTGTTGTTTTACATCACCTATGGAGCGAGATGCACAGCTAGGGGCAGCATAGTGAAAAGATTACTTTTGTATGAAATAGCAATACATCTGAACTAAACTGAATATACTGCATTGTATTATAATTATTTAATTAAACCCTTAGATTTTTGAATGGGCCATGCCACACAGAGTGCGCGATGGAGCAGATTGAAACACCACAAACCATTTTTTTTTATGCGTGATAGGAATAAATGAACCGAGCACAATGTTTTTGAGCAAAAATTTCACTGGCACTGAAATTCTTAAATACACATGGAGAACAAGCAGTCTCCATGCAGAACCTGGTGCTGTGAGGCAGGAATGACAGCTCTGTGCTACAAATCTCCCTATATTAATACATCTGATCATTAAAGATGGGTTAGAAAGATGGATGGATACCATAAATGTCTATTCAATTCTTGTCACTTTATTACATGCTAATTGCAAGCTCAATATTCTTTCTCACTGAAGCACATGTACACATCATCAATCCAGTGGCAGTAGGAAGAGTCTTTGTGAAATAAAGGAAATATACTTGTGTATAGTGAAAATATAAGTGATCCTGTGGGTTTTTTTTAGTTGTTATTGTCTGGTTATCTACAGCATTGAGACGGCAGTCTACATCTGGACATCAACATTTAAAAATATATATAACAGCACTTGGTGATGACTGTCCGTAATAATGAACCTCCTTCCCATTCTGCAATCTGCAGCAAAGATGGTTGCAATGAGGCTGAAACAAAGCTGCAAAAAAAAGCCAACTTGGCTAAGTAAGGTGCACGACCAGTCTCCCTTTTAAAGTGGTTGAATTTCACAACAATGGTTTGATTTTTTTGCTTGTTGTCTTTCATAAAACAACATGGATACACTGTTTTGCAATATGTGTGTAATCTCAAGATGCAGATCAATGCTCAAACATTTTTGGCTTGGAAAATGGACATATTACTTTTCTGTATGATGTCACCCTGGTATCCTTTAGCTCCATTTTAATAAAAGAGCAAGAGTGGGCTAGATATCACAAAAGTGTTAGAAAATAGAGTACACTAATATTGTAGTGTCAGTTGTTTTGAATTATCATCTTGTTACCTGAAGTTAGTATGAAAAGTGGATTAGTGAGCATATTATGAAATGTACATTTACTGGATAAATGAAATGAACTTGTTTACGTTGTAGCTCTTAAATAAAGCTAATATAATATAGACCCCGATTTTGTTCTTTTGTTCTTGCCTTCTCTGGATCTTTCTGTCTTTCCCACATGACCATTGTCATACTGGGTTGGGAGCTTGGGTGTGTGGTACTGTAAGACTGCTATTACATGTTGTTTCATTTTTGTTTTGTTAAACTACATCACCCATAAAATCAGTTTATTTCTAAATTATTTAAATTATTGCATTTTTCTAAATCTTAGAGGTGATGTTTAGTGCTCTTTTTCTTGACCTTCTGTTTATCTGTTTTGCCCCAAGGACTAGGCAGAAATTGAGTAGGTTTGAAAGTTTTGTAGAAATTTTATTTCTGATTCCTTAATGTTCCACAATTAGTATTATTAGAAAATGTAGGGAGGCTGGACTTCAGATGTGGACAAGACTATGGAAGTGGTGTGTTAATTACCTAGTGATCTTTCTCATGGCATAGACTAGTCTTTTTGAATGCGTCTTGAGCACTCAAAAAGAGACCACATGATAGGCAGGCAGTGGCTTTCAGAATTGTGTCTTCCCGAGATGAGGTTGATCTTGTGGTCATTATCTCTAGCAGATTATCAGGTTTCTGAAAGCAGAGCAACATTAATGTGTACTTCTTACCTATCCTTGTGCAGTCTCACCCAGTACAGTCTACCGTTTTTTAACATTCTGCAGCAACTTGCTGTGAAAAATCTGTAGGATTACAGTTAGGATTGTTTTACTTAGCTAGGATTTTTTTTTTTTTTGAGAATTTTATTAGTTTGAAAACAATAGCACAATAGCAAGTTGCAGAATTTGATGCAGTTTTATGTTACACATATTATTTAGTACACAAATTTAAATCTCCAAGACCATCAGAAAAATATAAGAGCCTTGATGGCTAGAAAGCTTACAGTGATTCACTGTGATCCATGATTACTAGTTGTGAATGTTATTGATAATGTGTTTCCATATACTGAACTTTTCTGAGTTGTTCCTCCTTCAAAAAATTCAGATATTTCTTTAAGGTCTTCAGTCTTTTTAAATTCTGAATATTACAGAACATAATTTCTCATTGTTCACATTGCACTGTGATATTTTGATTTCAAAGCATTAAAACATCACATTTTTTATGACATTGTTTTATGTTAAAATAAATCTTAAGGAAAAAAAAATAATTCACTGTTTGTGTATGTATTCAGTCCTTACATTTTGATATTTTCTGCAGCCCTCATTTTTAGCAGTGGCAACCTTATGTTTTTTTTCTCTAGGTTGTTCAAGTTAGCAGCAAGGTACTTAATGTATTACAAATTTCAAATAGTGCAACAGATTCTCAGCTGGGTTGATGTCAAGGATTTAACTAGGCAGTAGTATGATGTTAACTTTTGTACATGAGCCACTCTTAGTTAGGGTTAACTCAGGGTTAGTTTTGACTGGCCTTATGTTTGGAATCATTAAGTCGATAAAAGAAGAACTTTCACCTATGTTCCGTTTTTAGCAGACTGAAACAGGTTCTCTTTCAGACTTTGCTTTTATTTTGCACCATCTATACCTCCTTCTCTTTTAACCAGATGCTCAGTCCCTGGTGACGAAAAACCACCCTGCAGCATAATACTATTACTACCATACTTCCCAGTAAGTATTGTATTAAATTTTGCAGGTTTGGGCAGTGTTACATTTATGACACACATCTTCTTGAATTTTGTCTAGAAGGCTCTGTCTTGGTGTCATGTAACCAGAAAAACCTTTCCCTGCATCTCGGATCATGTTCATGATTTTTGGCAAACACCCAGGTTTTGCTTTCATTGGATTCTTTTTGAAGAATTTGTGCAGCATTGCTCAAATTTCAAGTACGAAACCACATATCTCCATCAAAATGTCTGTTGGTCTCTTTGGTTTTTCTCATAAGTGTCCTGTTTTGTACAGAAGGTTTTGTGAAATATTTTTTTGTAGGCAGTCTATGACATACTGAATCAACAGTACCCACTGGGACATCCAAAGACTTGGATATTGTGTTTTTACTCTTGCACTAATTAATATATTTTATCTTGTCTTTGAAGTGACTTGTAGCGTTCATTTTACAGCTGTTCTTCAAATTCACAACCTGATTACTGATTCCTTAACTATGGTTTTTATCAGAAAATGTGTGTTATTTTAATGATTCCTTAGTGGAGGCCTGTTGTAAGACAATTCTGTCCTCATTGGACAATTGTTTATCACCTGTATAACCTTAACGCTTACACAGCATTTATTTACTTATTTTGGGTTTTGGTGCTTTTAAATAAAAATATTGTAGAGAAGAAGATTTCAGTGTAGGATTTATTACTTGGTACAATTGGAGAATTGGTCTGGGATTTGTAGGTCTCCACGAGGGAGCTGCAGTCCATCCTGGCAGTATCTTGACACAATATCGAATTAGCTACCACTCTATTACATAGTATACGTTCTCACATTCGTACTCGCACTGTGCTCATTTAGTGTCATCATTCAACCTGGAACACACATCTTTGAGTTGCGAAAGGAAACCGCAGTACTAGGCTAGGTCACAGACATTGAATTGGAATGGGCTCTGTTAATGAATTCACCAATACAGGGGTCTATAAGGTCCTGTGAATAAAAGGCGGTTTTTACCTGTCACAGTGGCAATCATTGGGCCAGCTGGAAAATGCCAGTTGTTAGGGAAGAGGTCACACTAAAGAAAGAGACTTGCTATGCTATATTTATTTCAGTTCTCTGAAACTGACTCAAATGTGATCTCAGTCTAAGAATGTGACAGCTATGGAGTTATCTGTGGAAGAGAGGAGTTTAGTTAGGTGATAACTCCACAAATCCACACTGCCCTGTCCATTTTTCTTTTTTCTTTTTCCTTTTTTTGGTAAAACAGACAGCAGGAAAGTGAAGATTCTCGAAAGGAGGCAGAGGTATATGCAGAGCGCCTTGAGGTGCTCAGGAAACAGTTTGGTGCAGAAAGGGAAGCAGCACGCAAGGCCATGCAGCGAGAGGTCGCTGAGGTATAAGCTGTTGTGCTGTCCAGCTCTGCAGAGGACTGTTGACTTTTTTCTGAATAGTTACACTTTTTTTTTCCCCCCTCCTAAATATTAGCTAAAGAAGGTGTTACATGACGCCACTGTAAAATCAGCAGAACTATCCAGAGCTAATAAGGAGCTGAAGGAAAAGACATCTGATTTAGAGAAAGTGATAAACAACCAGAAGGTTAGAATGAAGAGTCAGAATGTTCAAATTAAAAGTTTCATGGAAAAGGTTGAAAAGGCAAACACCAACCAAGACTCTGAAAGATTAAAGGTGAGCTGTGTGAAATTGTGCACTCTTCAATGTCAGATGAATGGATAAGATGCTAATGGAGTGTGAGGATCAATTTAAAATGTAAGGCCATAAATGGTATAATTTAACTAGCATTTATCTTTTAGCAATGTGCCAGATATAGGGATTTTGTGAAAGTGGAAGCTGCCTGTGAAAGTCGTAGCATTTGCATGCATGACACTGCCAAGGACAGCTACAGTGCAATACTTAGTTGTGCACAGCTTCACAGGTAACAGCCATCCTTTGCAGAATACTCTTTCTGTTCCATTATGTAAATAATTGGTAAAGCCTTACAAAAACTAATTAAAATCTGAACCTTCTTCATGCTCTGCTTTGCTGCTTCTAAGTGAATAAGCATTTGTGTTCAAATTACATTCTCTTCCTCTGTATTTTGGGAGAAATGACTAAAGATATGCACAGACATGTCCATCCCAGTCTTAAGGTTATGTATTTATTTTTTTTACTACCCATCATTTATTTGGATAACTTAATTTCAGAAAAACAGACTGTGTTTTGAAAATGACACCATAAGGGTTCATGATTAAGAAATACTGCAGATTTGTAGTATGTTGTAAAAACTCAGAAGTACAGAAGTATATATCCCTTTATATTTCTGTATAGATCGAGAGGATTTTTAGGAATTAAAATTTAAATTCTGAGTTTTCAAATGGATATTTTACATATTTCTGAACACAATTCGACCAGCGTGATATCTTGTGTAATTCTAGAACCCTGCTGATTATGAACAAAATCGGTTCATGGGAGATTTCATTTTACTGAAGATGATTTCAGTGTTATGTGTTTTTTTTTTTTTTCTAGCCCAACCGGGGGAGGTGACTGTAAACATTTTTGTGAATTTCAAATAAACGTTATTCAAAATTGGAATGTCTTCAATGTATTTTGAAGCGTTTTTGCCAACTATAATTGCCCTGCAATTATTTAACATTTATTGTGGAGAAAGATTTTGCTGTCTATAGCTCTGTACTTTTGACAAATGTTTCAAGTGAAAGTAGATGAGATTAAAAATAGCCAAAGTGTTTTTTAGAAACATTTTTTTTTTTAAATTCTCAGTTGTTTTGAAGCAAAGTAAATATTGTTAAATCACTGGTGAGAAGATGTGATGTGCATATCTGGTGTTACACCATCAATTTTCAGTCATTTGTACCTTGTTTATTTTTACTAAGTTGGCACTGATCTTGGTTTCATCATTTTAAATTTTGCATCTTGGTGCAGGATTGTGCTGCCAATGAAGTCCAATGTAAATTTTTCTTGGTGAAAGCTGAAATTCTTTGGACTTTTTTCTTGAACACAGTCTGTTCTAGAATATTGAAACTGTGGCAGTTCTAAAAATGCTGATCAAATTAACAGTATGTTATTGGACTATGATAGAAAATGCAAACTCTATGCAGAGTGCTGTAAGGTGACAGTGAACAAATCTGTGTGCAACAGTGACAACTTGTCTGTTAAGCACAACTTGCTTAATGCTATTTAATGCTACAAATGATTAATTGACTAAACCAATTGAGGCCTTAATGTGGTTCGATTTACATTTGTACAAAGTTAATAAAAATATAAGAGCTGATGAATGAGCTGCTGCTCTGACCGGGAATTGTTCCTACCTTTTGCAAATTTGTTGTTCTCTTTGATCCTAAACTTGATTAAGCAGACCTGAAAAAAGATTCCTGGGTGAACAAAGTGTGCACATCACATGCTTGAATGTTTTCACACAGTAGGTCTCATTTTTCTATCTCTCATTTACGTCTATGTGCTCACATAAAGTATCTAATTACTTTACGGTAAAGCAGTAGGACCAAGCATAAAAGAAAATTTGAAAAATAATTTCAACAGGGACTGTGTCATAAGAATACAAACGCCCTTAGCCGTGGATGTCTCTTTCTCTATGGTGGCTTCCATTCTAACAGCACATTTATTTATAATAGAGATAGATATAGAGATAAAATATAACACATATATAATAGTTAAAAATATAACATGCATTTTAAACTTGTATGTAACAGACACAAAGAGCTTGTATACTTGCTCTTTTTGCATGCTACAGAAAATGATCTGCACAAACAACCAATTAAGTTGTTCATTTTTAAGAGTTTTACATTATTGATCACTTCTCTTTTTATTTGTCCGGTGATTCTTGTCAACAAAAATACATCTAGCACATAGGGGTTGACTTTCTCTAGGAATGCTGTTGGCTCAAGATTTTTTCTTTTTTTTCCACTGTGTCTATCTATATCTCAGTTCTTATCTTAATAATAATGGCTTGTTTATTTTAATGTTTAACTACTGAGATGAGTATTAATGTATATAAATGTTATAAGGTTTAGCACTTTACTGTTCTCATTTTATAGTTGGTAATTTATGTAAGCACTCAGTGAAAAGTGCTGTACAAGAATAAATTAAATTGAGTCATTAGATGGTGTCAAACGTATATCCATGCTGTGCTGAACACTTTTGGATAAAGGTGTGTTAATCCTGTTTCCCAAAAATGGACAATGTTGTGTTCCTTGATGACTGTAATGGAATGGTGTGGTGGACTTGTGCCACTGCTGTGAGGTCAGGCTCTGACCTCCAATGTTGATGAACTGGATTTAACTGGCTTGAGAATGAATGATGTTTTTTGCAAACAGGCCATTGAAGCTGATTTAAAGCTTATGGAATCTCTCAAAGAGAAATACCAGAAGAAGAACTACGAACAGGTCAGCTGTTGCTTCTTAAATTCCCATGCCGGAGTACTTTGAGATCCTGACTATTTCTTTCCAACTTTCAGGGGCAGATGATTCAGAAGGTATTGTCTGAGATGGCCTGTCTTCAACAGGAGATGCAGTCACTGCTCAAGGATCAGCAGGATGCAGAGAGGGAGCGTAGGATACAGGAGGATCTCCAAAGACAGTGTCAGGTGAGTGGATGTGTAGGATTGCGTGATGCACTGTTTTTCATCTTTTTGTTTTTTGTTCTTTATTTCGCCTTATACAATTTCTTGTATTAGGAATTTGTTAGTTTTTACATACCCCTTGGGGCCAGAGCACAGGGTCAGCCATTGTACAGCGCCCCTGGAGCAATTAAGGGTCTTGGCAAGGCATGACACTGCCCAGCAGGGAAGGATCTCTTTTGACAGTGACGGGGATTCGAACCGGCAACCTTCAGGATACCAGCGTAGATCCTTAGCCTCAGAGCCACCCCTCCGCCCTAAATTGCTGCTGATGAAAATCTTAATGAAATTCTGATTTTCTGCTTGCATGAAGAAATGAAACTGGCTTCTTTTTTTTTTTTGTCTTTTGTAGAGTCTACAGGAGGAGGTCAGACAGTTAATGAGGGCAAAGCAAGCAGCAGAACAGAAGCTTCAAGAGGCAGGCTTGGAGTCCCAGCAGGTGGAAGCCCATCTAGTATTTTAATAAATAATTAGAGATAGTAAAGACATTGTATGCCATTCACACAAGATGTTGGGAGTCGAGTGCTCACATTCCCTGTGAGCATTTGCTAGCTGTTAAACTGCAGCATAACATTTAACGTTCACATGACCCAAACCTGGAGCCTGGCGAGTATTTTAAAGAGAAATCTACTGTACTGACCTAACTATCTCAAGGCAATTTCAGCTTTGCGGTTATTGTAGTTAAGGCTGGGTGATTAAGGAGTTAAATTGATATTGTGATTATTTTGCCCCAACATGCATTAGGGTTAGATCCAAAGCCAATCCCCCCCCAAAAAATCAGGAACCAAGTCTAGATGGGTACTAGTGCAGTGTAGGACTCTCATACTCCTGCACAACCATTTTAGCGTTATAAAAAAAAAAAAAAAATCTAATGTGTGTGTTTTGTGGGAAGAAAACTGGAATACCTGGTAGTGGTAACTGGCCAGTGAGCAATTGTTGTAGTGAATTGTTTGCATAGCGTGTACCGTTAAGTGACAGCCATGAACACATCTGTAGGAAAGAATAACACAACTAAAACTGATCAAAACTTTGCTGAGTTATAGGATAAGTACAACAGTGATCCTTATTATATGACTGTTAAACAACAGGAGTACAAATGTCACACAAATTGAAGCTAAGGAAAAGTCTTTGAGCTTGCTTGAGAAATATTGGGAAAGCTTTACTTCAATTGTGTAAAACTTATGCTTGCTTGATTCTTTAAGTGGAAACCATGTCATTCGGGGCTGTGATAAATGCACTCACTTCTGCAAAGCACCTGATTTAAGGATGGGAATATAATCCAAATTTCCTACTTTATGAACCTGGTTCTGTCATTGTACATTCCCTGGCCACTTTTAGTGCTTAATTTTACTAGGGAGATCAGGAGGCATGTAGAATAGCACGTGGGGCTGCCCAAGGGCACAGCCATGTATGAAAACTTGAGAAATCTAAGTAACCACTCTGCCTTTTGCAGATTTCTGCTAACCTGGAAGAAGCGCAGCAGTGGTTCAGGACAAAGTTTGACAAATTGCAGACAGAGCTAGCTCAGGCCCACCAAAACAAAAGGACTACAAAGAAGACATTTTTATAGCTGAAGCTACCATTGTCAATGTTTCAGTGAAGAAAACCTGAATGGAGAAGTGCAAAGACAAGATTGGAATGGCTCTGGCCTCTTGCATACCACTGTTTGAAATAATATGTCTAGGATGGGACGGACCAGCAGAATTCAGGTGATAACCATCAAAGACTCTGGCCTGGTACCAAGGCAGGATGATAATAGCACTTGAGGAAATAAGTGGGATGCAGGAGATGTATATGAAGCCTTGTTTTACTGCTGCTGTAATGGGGAAAAAAGCAAATAACCTCATAGCAGTCACTTGTCAACCAGAAATCGGTGGTATGACACACTTGGATTTGCCCCTTTCTGGCTTTGTACTCCTCGGTTGTAGAGTTTCAATGAAGTCTGGGTTTAAGAAATTGATTTTGGATTCCCTTAGCATATTGTTGATACATGGGACTGTTTCCTGACTTTTGACCTCTTCTCTATATTTTTGCAAGCATATAACCCAAGATCACTCCTTAGAACTGCAGTAATAAATTAATGTGATTTCCTGTGCACTGCTGCCAGCACATTGAAATGGGACTCAAAAGACCCATTGCATTAACAGCATGGAAATGAAGCCATTACACTGGTACATTCAGGAAGTGGAAAATACAATCATGCAGCAATCTCTCAGTCAAGCTGTAAAATTAAGGGTCCACAGTGAGTAACTTGGCGAGAGAACCAAGAGAGGCAAGGCCTTTATCCAAATCAATGTTGTCACTTCTGTGAGACAAACTGCAGGCAGGGGCTGCTGTGATTGGAGTTCAATGTGAATTTAATTTAGGGAAGAGGGAGGAGCAAGAAGGTCTGTAGATGCAGTGAAACAGAAAATACTGTCTAAGATGAACTGGAGCAACACAGTTTGGTCTAATAGTAGTGGAGGAAGAAAAATAGATGAAGTACAGCCTCATCACAGGCTCTGGAAGAGAGAGAGATAGAGAGAGACTTGGCTTTGAAGAGGTGGAGAATAAGGGAAGCCTAATAAGACATGAGAGGGGAAAAGAAGGGGGAGGCAGAGACTCAAACCATAAAAGGGAGACCTGGGTGAAGCCTCACAGTGAGTGAATAATAAGGTATATCTGTGCAGGGCATGGATATTAGAACTGTATTAATAATCATGTTGATATATATATATATATATATATATATATTTTTTACACTTTGAAGATGGCTTGATTAAGGACCCCAGCAACTTCTTTGGTGTTCAGAGTTTAGCCGGAAACTGATGAAGTTGTCTTGATTTGTAGAACATAGCTAGAATAAAAACTCAAGGTACAGACATCCAAAGTACTGTATATGCGGGAAAAGTGCCAGGTGCCACTGCAAAATGACAGCCAGGTTCCTCCTATAGTGCTGGTGTTTTCTCCTGCGTGACCGGGAAGTTAATTTTCATTTCATGCTCTTTTCTCTTTATGCAGAAATGAAGCCTTCAATTTTTATAAACTATCTCATTGTCATTGCAGACGATATTGATTTCTTTCATGTGATGTTTTGATATTTTAAACAGAGTACCACTCTTATTTGGTCTGAGGTTTGCATTTAATTGAGTAAAATGAAATTGGGAATTTATACAGCATTTTATTTTGACTCTGCAGACTATCATTTCTACAGAGAAAACATTTCTGACATGCGATTGGACAGAACACTAAATGAGTCAATTTTTTTTTTTTTTTTATCGATTTGATCTTCCATATAAAGCAATTAATATAGAGTCCAGAAATAGCATTAGCTGAAAGCGTGTCCCTAATGCTCCAACCTCACGGGGCTGCGGATGCTCACAGTCCTTGATGGCAGTGGCCCAGCGACGCCGAAGAGCATTTACTGCAGCTTTGGGACTTTGGACAGCAGCCAGCAGGCGTGCACTGAATGTTATTAACCACACTGGCAGGATTCGGAAGTGGTAGCCAGGTCTAGCTTTGGGATGGGGGAGTAGATAGGAAGTTTCCCAGTATTCCTGCTCTCTGCTAGTACGTACAGTGAAAGTCTTTGCAATAGTTAAAGGAGGTGGTGGAAGGTAGAGGTGGTTCAACTCTGAATTGAATTGGATTGCATGGGGACATGTGACTGAAGACAGGATCACTAGACAGGAGCTGAATTTTGAATTACAGACTAAGTAGCAACAACAGGGATTCAGGAAGGCTGAGTCATAATATTGAATGTGACACCACAAATAGCCTTGTGGAAAAAAGAGTCAAGAACTAACGAATAAAGTTCAGCTGTAGATGGTTGATTCTGGCATTGGAAACAGAGGTGGACAAATAAGTACAAGGGTAACAAACAACAGAGAATGGGCAAATCCTGGAATAGAAAACTAAGATGTACCTATATAGGGATACAGTCCAGAAATTAAAGCTTAAGGATTATGTGTCAAGTGACACGTATGGCTGAGCCCAAAACAGCGGACTGAAGGGAACCAGAAGTCAAAATCGTAGAAATATTCAGAAGAAAATGTAACTCTTCATTTGAAAAGGAATGGGAGATCATAACATACAATATGAAAAGCCAAGGTGTTCATTAACTTATTTAAAAAATAAAAGATGAGGCTAAAAAAACATTTTGTGTTGTGTTCAGTTAATCACCAGACGGAGCACTTGTGGACAGGATGCATTGGCGCAGCCTTGGGGCAATGAAATACACGGCCAAACTCTTCGAACTGTGAGACACTCCCGATGACTCTGCAGGGAAAAAGAAATGCATTTGTTTTTATTCAGATAATGTAGTTCTTTTCTTGGCATCAGAACTGAAGTGCACCTTGGCTTGGTTTATGTCCATGTAGTCCCTGAAATGAGGCCCAGCTCAGCTGCATTTGCAATTAAACCCAACTAAATCCTTGTGTCTACTGAACTTCGACTTTGGATAAATATCTGTTGTGGATCTCAATTAGCTCAAATAAGTGTAATAAATCCAACTATGGCTTCAGTCCTAGAAGTGAAATGAACTCGCCCCATTTCAGTGTGATAAAGCTCCAGTTAGCCTGAGTCTCCGCAGTGAAAATTGGCTCTGCCCAAGCCTATTTGAACTTGGCATGAACCCCTCAACTGAAAGAATTGGCCAGTATGCATAAACTGAAAAAATATATCTTGGTGATAAAGCCAACAGATTTGGTTGAAATCCCTAAAATAATAAAAAGCATGAATAAAACTCATTGCATAAACAATAGTTCTGCTTAAATTTCACTATTAAAATACAATTTGCTAAGTTCTTGGAAGGAACGGCATGCCAGCTGCTTTAATCCATATACAAAGGCAAGAAAGATGCACAACAATCAGAAATGGTGACGTTTATATTTCCAGGTCAGGTTTCTCCATTGGCAAAATAATAAGTGAAAATAACATGTATTTACATCAACTAATAGTTGGATGAGCTTTAAAATAAGTTCATGTTAATTTTAATAGTCCATCAGTATACATTAATATAATGTATTACCTGCCAAAGGTCTGGCCTTGATTCCCCTTTCCTTCAGTATCACTAAGTGCTTCACTAAGTAAACTTTGCATCTTAATCTGTCAGAAATGGCCTGATATGAGTGTGAGTGAGTATGAGGTAATAGAGTGCCACCTATCCTTTAGCTCAGGGGTGTGCAAAGTGGGTTCTGGAGGGCCGCAGTGACTGCAGGTTTTCATTCCAACCCAATTGCTCAATTAGAAACCAATCCTTGCCAATCTCAGACCTTGTTTAATTTTAGGGCTTGTTAGTCTGCAATGTTAGGTTCTTATAGTGTAGATTTTTTTTCCTTTCCAATGATATCAGCCAAGTGATTTGAAACCCAAAACAGATAATCTTCAGTCTGTTACATTTTTCTGTTAAGTGTTTTATTAAAATCAAGCAGTGCATGATAAACACACACGAATGTAAATGGTAAATGGAGAACTGCTGGCTGCTTTGTCATGTACATCGTACTGTTAATAGGAAGCCATTAAACCAGCATCAAAATGTCACTTGAGCAGTAAGTGCTTCTTCATCAGCAATGATTGGCTTCTCATTAAGAAACTAGATTGGAACAAAAACCTGCAGCCACTGTGGCTGTCCAGGCCCGACATTGCCCACCCCTGCTATAGCTCATTGTTATATTTTGCCTGATGGTGTCAAGATATGTTCTTATTTCCCTGTTGCAGTAATGGAATAAATGGGTTTAGACTGCTGTGCATGGCCTCCTTACAGTTGTCTTTCTTTATTTTCAAGAATTACATGTTCATAGTGGATGGTATGGTAGTGTTGGTAGTGCTGCTCCTTCAAAAATCCAGTGCCTTGTGTTTTGATGGAGTGCCTAGATATTGTTCTTTTGGAGGTTGCACATTCTCTCAGTGTCTGTGTGGACTTTCTTGTCACATCTCCAGAGTCTTGTGGGTGAGAGTAGATTGCCAATTTGAAAAAAAAAAAAAAAGTTTGAATTTGTGTAAGCCCCCTTATTTGGTGTTCATAAGAAATGTAAAGTTACTGACCTTGAAATAGTCTAAAATAATACCCCACATTCTTATGTTTGAAATGTGTCTTTCTTGGGCTTCTAGGAATGGCTCTTAGAGGACTTGGGGCCACTGGTAAAGAATAAAATATGAAAATTATGATATTCTTGTGCAGCAACCTCAAAAGAGCATAAATGGACACCCCACATGTCTTTAGTATTGATCCCCATTTTTTAATGTTTTGTGAAAAGGAGTAATTTTGACACTAGGGGGTTGAAGCCTTTGGGTTGGCTGACGTGGCATGCACAACATAATGTCCTTCTGTTCATTTTTGCTGATGACACTTATGGGTTTATTCCTTATCATAAGGGTATAATGTCCTGCACAAAATACAGCTCAGAAATAACCTAAAAATGAGGGGCATTTGAGTTAAGAGTGCCAAAAATAGGGGAGAACTGCAAAAAGCTCAATGTTTTCCATAAGCAGACATCAAGATGAGCTGAACGGTATGTCATATGTTGGAGTTTTCTTTATACTGGTTAACCAGGAGGTGCCAGACCAACAAAACAAAAAAGCTGAACCGATACAAAGCGTTCATAAGTAATTCTTAGGAACGCAAAAACTATTAATGCATTTGAGGCCATAAACAGTTGTTAAATAAATAATGCATTACTGAAAACCATGATAATTTAAGTGTCTTCTGAAGCTGCTGATTATTTGTGTTATAGATAATAAGACTCGGTGGTCAACTTTTCTCATAAAAATGGACTGCAGTGTGATGACGGAATGGACACCTTTAGGAGTAGCCTTGAGCAATAAAAGCTGAAATCTTGACTGCAGTTTAGAAAACTGCTGAGCTCTTTTAGAATAACTGTCAGGATATTTCTGTGAAATAGAGAAAAATCATAGAATACAACTGAATTTGTACCTACAGTTACATCAAATATGTGAACAGGAGAATTAATCCATTTTATGCAGTATGTGGACCCCCGTGACCCTGTAGTTGGGATATAGCGGGTTGGATAATAGATGGATGGATGTGTATAACTGTATGTCTTTGTGCTTGAGGAATTCAGTTCTCAACGAACACAGTCTTGGAGACATTTTTGTTAGTGCCATATTTATTTTAGAATATGCATTTGGCTGGTCTTTTCAAAGGCTTTTTTAATTGCCAAAAATTAATTGCTAGCATATGTGGATTTCAATCCAACATATGCAGGAATATATTGTGAATAAAATTAATTTATGACATAGGTTAAATGCATGTCTAAAATTTTCGACAGTCTTTAACCTTAAGTTCTTTTTATAAATTCAATCTTTATCATTGACTGAGCCTGACATTCCAACTGCTTGCTCTCATAATTAGTGTGATGTTTGACCAGAATGCATTTATTATAAAAATGTCTATATAACATTGTTAGATAGTGAAAGCTATTGTTTGCTAGGTCCCTTTAGTAAAATTCAACTCAGCTTGAGCCTTTGTAATAAAATATGCCATGGGCCCGAGTTACTGACATGAAACGGAATCATCTTCATAATTTAGCCCAGATGAATCCAAGTTTCTATAAGTACACTCACTCAGCTCCAAGTATCCAACTCATGTTGACTTGAGCACCTAAAGCTCAACCTGGGTCTCAATAACATAGGCTATTGTTTTCCTGAATCCTAAATAGTTGAAGCTTAGCCTGGTTTGAGTTCCTGCTTTATTGCCAGCTTGTACCAAGCCAGCACAGAAAAACCTGACTTAGCAGAGTCCCTAATTAGAGTCTCTAAAATAAAGTGTAAAACACTGGACAAGGGTGGCTCATCTGAAAACAGTTGGCAGGATGCTCGCAGTCCTCAAAGTGAAGGTCAGTGTGACTTGAATAGAGGGAAAGATGGCTTAGTCGAAAATCTCTGTTTTAACTTTAGTAAAGCTTATTTAGATCAAGGCCATTGAATGTATCGCCACAAAGTCAGTCTTGATAGGAGTAAGGAATGGCTTGACATAAAACAAACAAATATCTTTTCAACTGAACCTGCCACGGTCCAAGTCTGCTCACAGAATCTTCACCCTATTTCATACCGATTGACCATCTTAACCTGTAATTATGATGAACCTATGTTTTACAGCAGATGACATTTAGAATGTGTTTATGGGATGCAAGCAATTAGTTTCCTAAATTAAAATCTAATAAAAAATGGACAGTAAAATCCACTAAAGCTGCTAGCTAGATAGATAAATAGATATACTGCAGTGGGCTGGCACCCTACCCGGGGTTTGTTTCCTGCCTTGTGCCCTGTGTTGGCTGGGATTGGCTCTGGCAGACCCCCGTTACCCTGTAGTTAGGATATAGTGGGTTGGATAATAGATAGATAGATAGATAGATTTTAGTTTTCACAGAACCACAAAAATTGACCCAATGGATGTGTCAGTGTTGAAAAGGTATAGTAGCTGTACAAAAATGTAACATTTGAAACTTTTTTGCTAAGTGTAAATTTAGGGCACTTCAACTTTGCTGAGTTGAAAAGGTTAAGTTTAGGGTGGTTTTATGGGTTGTGAACAAACTACACTAAATGCAGTGGAAAATATGTTAGAGTGAATGACGGGTGAAAATTGACCTGAATGACATGGCAAGGTAAAACCATTTTTCATATCTGTGCAAATTATTCAATGTTTAACTCTTTCCTATTCCTAATTAATTTGGGAAATGTAGGTGAAGTCAAAAGGTTCCATCCTGAATAGATGAAATGTAGAGGTGCAGAAATGGGTTAAATTTAATCCAATGACACTGTAAGGATTAAGTGAAGACAGGCTTGGTCCATCTCAGGAATTAAATCCAGCTAAGTTGGCAGTTTTCTCATTTTATCCAGGTAGTCCCAAGTATGAAGCTCAGCTTGATACAAGACTTTAGAGTGCAACCTGCCCAAGATAACAGGAGTGAAACTTGACATGCTCTGTCTTCTGGAGGTACAACCAGCTCATTCCATTCCATATGTATGCCCCAATGCCCATCTAGGTCTAAACCTGCAGAATTTGAATGTGTTTATTTGGCTTCAGACCCTGCAGGTAATGGAGCACCGCTTCTCGGTGTCTGAGGGGCTTACCTGCAGTGCTCTGGCGCATGCTTGTCTGTCAGCAGCTGCAGGTAGATCGATTGTGTCCGTCTCTTCATGCACCAGTTCTGTATAAAACACAAATGCACATCAGTTGCTACATGATGAAAAGAATATCTTGTGAAATCCATTTACAGTATGGAGATAGAAAACATAAAGGAAATCGATACCTGCGCGAAGGCAATGAAGAACAGCTGCTCGTGTGTGTATCTGAGTCCAGGAAGGGGACGCTCTGGGCCGTGCTCTCTAACCCACTTCTGGTAAGCCTGTAAAGTTATTGATAGTATTTTTTGTTATGTATCTTTTGGTGAAGTGCCCAGATGCAGACCCATGTGCCCTCCAAAGAAAATAGCAGGAACTTACATAGTAAGCGAGTTTAAGTCCCCCCATGTCTGCGATGTTCTCTCCCAAAGTTAGCCTGCCATTGACCTGCCCATGTATCAGAGAAAGTGTAAGCTGGCATGGAGCAGTGGACCACAACAGGTGACTGAATGCCATGTACTTACCCTTTGGTTGTAGACTGTAAAGTTATCATAAAGATGGACAATGCACTCTGCCTTTTTCTGAAACTTGTAGTAGGATTCCTCTGTCCACCACTGTTTCAGGTTCCCATAACGATCATACTGTCCCCCTGGAAAAAAAAATAAAAGGAATGCTCCAACTATGGAACTGTGATGGTGGCAGAGTATTGGAAACTGTTAACAACAATTACATTATTTGCCCAAACAGGTATAGACAGGAAAAATGTAAAAAAAAGAAGCATCAGGCTCATGATTAGTGGAGAGGTACAGTAGTCCTCTACTTCATTTTCTACATGCTGAATAAATATTATGCGGGGTAATTGAAGTATTCAAATTAAGAAAAGGAAGAAGTGAATATTATTTTTTAAGTAAGTAAAAGAAGCAAGTAAATAAGCATTAGTCATCAGTAGGCAGCTTTTTAAAAGAGAAAATATACTTTAACTCAGCCTGTTAAATTTAAGGTCTAAAACTTAAATTAAGCTATAGTTGTGTGCAAAAGTGTGATGAACGTAGTGCTCTTAACTGCCCTCTTAAACATCACATTTAAAAAACACTACTTTGGATTTGTATCCCATTTATTGTGCCTCAGATTGGAAATAACATGCCGCAAGGGATGATAGAATGGATCAGGAGATAAAGAGTCATATACTTAGCCAAGGATTAAAACCATAACACACTATTACCAGATGTCAAAGCCAAAACAAAATCCTAAATCAAAGAGAGCAGAATGTGGCTGGAGAAGGCACAAACACACTTGCAAATACTTTTTCTTTCTTTTTAAGGATTATCTTCAAACTCTGACACTCCAGAAGTCACATCCATGGCCCTTTATATGTCTCACCCCAACCCTAACCACTCAAAAATATAAACATTTTTAGAAAACTTTTTTGTCTTTCGGCTGCTCCTGTTAGTGGTTGCCACAGCGGATCATCTTCTTCCATATCTTTCTGTCCTCTGCATCTTGTTCTGTCACACCCACCACCTGCATGTCCTTTCTCACGACATACATAAACCTTCTTTTAGGCCTTCCTCTTTTCCTCTTGCCTAGCAGCTCTACCTTTAACATCCTTTTCCCGATATACCCAGCATCTCTCCTCTACACATGTCCAAACCAACGCAATCTCGCCTTTGTCTCCCAACCATCCAACCTGATCTGACCCTTGTACTCATTTCTAATCCTATCCATCCTCGTCACACCCAATGCAAATCTTAGCATCTTTAACTCTGCCACCTCCAGCTGTCTCCTGCTTTCTGGCCAGTGCCACCGTCTCTAACCCATATACCATAGCTGGTCTCACTATTGTCCTGTTGACCTTCCCTTTCCCTCTTGCTGATACCATTCTGTCACAAATTACTCCTGTCACTCTTCTCCGCCCATTCTACCCTGCCTGCGCTCTCTTCTTCACCTCTCTTCCATAATCCCCATTACTCTGTATTGTTGATCCCAAGTATTTAAACTCAGCCACCTTCGCCAACTCTACTCCCTGCATCCTCACCATTCCACTGACCTCCCTCTCATTTACACACATGTATTCTGTCTTGTTCCTACTGACCTTCATTCCTCTTCTCTTAAAAGCATATCTCCACCTCTCCAGGGTCCCCTCAACCTGCTCCCTACTATCGCTACAGATCACAATGTCATCAGCAAACATCACAGTCCACGGGGACTCCTGCCTAATCTCGTCTGTCAACCTGTCCATCACCATTGGAAATAAGAAAACACAAACTATAAATACCTAATTGAAGAATGGAATAATAGAAAATGATTTATTGGATAACTTGGACTTCTTAAGAATAAAGTATAAGAAACAAAATAAGGAAATTAAAGCAAAATATTAAGAATATAAAGTATCCCAGAACAGACGGACAAAAAAGAAATTTAAATTATTGACCCAGATTAAATAAATAGAAAAATTATTTTAGATAAGATGGCTAGGAGACCCCTGAAGCATTCTACCTTCTTGTGGTAGGGGTCGGATGTTTGGTACCAAATAACAAAAGAACACATTTTTGGAGACAACAGGTAGGCCAACATCCTAAATTACAAAGCACTTGTCTTACAGAAAGTATGAAAAGTAACAGGGGAAGTGGAGAGAAACTAAGAGGCAAACATAACTGCAGGGTGGACAGGGCGAACACTGATCAGAGAATGAGTGGGGACAAATGGGGCAAATCCACGGAGTTCCAAGAGACAACCGTTTCCAATGCTACACAAAACATTCCTAATTCACAACAAAACCACACCAAATAGCATCACCGGAAAATGCTAAATATTTGTAGGACCTCTAAAAAAGGCTGAATTAAAAAAAAAAACTGATAGCAGAAATCTATTTAATGGTCTCAAAAAAAAACAAAAAAAAACCCAGAAGTTAAGAACCAGAAAATAACATGGAGAAAAACAAATGAAAAATAATAAAGAGTATAAATCATATCCCCATTATCCACAGTGTTTTTTTTTTGTTTTTCCCTGACCTAGGATTATTCAGGATTATGGAGTCTTACCCCAGTCATCGTAGCCATGTGTTAACTCATGCCCGATGATGGCACCAATTCCTCCATAGTTCAAAGACCTGAAAAAGATTATTTTGTGTTAATGAACGCACACCCATTGAAGATTATGGTTTTATGTTCTGGATTTCAGAGGTGACAATGAGTCTAATACGTGACAGTGGGTGCTAAAGCATAATAAATGAGTTATTATATTTACAATAAGTGGTTGAGTGGTTAAGTCATTGGAGTATAAACCACAGAGTCTTTGTTTCATTCCATGCCTCTGCTCCAATTGTATGCAAACATCCATTCATTTTCACCCCCTATGTTCAGTGTTCTAGATTGTATATAACCATGTATTCAAAAAAATATCCCATGGCCATGGGCTGGTGTTCACTATAGAACATGGAATTGGCCCATTTTTCATTGGATTTGAAAGTTTTTGGATCACAAATCAAAACTTTTAGTGGTTCGTCAAGTGTCCTATGAAACTAAAGCAGTAAGTGGATTGAAAAAGTATTCAGACCTCTTCATTTTTCGCACGTTATTGTGTTGTAGATTTCATTTTATAATTGAAACATTTGTAATTTTTGTTTATTAATCTACACTGAATAACCCATAATGACAAAGTGAAAGCACATTTTCAGAAAGGTCTGCAAGTTTATTAAAAATCAAAAACTGCAATCTCTCATTTATCTAAGTCTTCAGATTCTTTTCTGTGGTACTCCAGATTGTGGCCAGGTGTATCCTGCTTGCTTTACTTGTCCTTGAGATGTGTCTAGAACTTGATTGGAGTCCACCTTGGCAAACTGAATTGACCAACCATAGTTTAGAAAGGCACATGTGTACCTGTGTATATAAGGTCTCAGAATGCACACAGCATGTCAAAATAAAAACCAAGTTATGAAGTCCAAGGAACTCACTGTGGACCTCTGCAATCAAACTAAAAGATTCTCTGGTCTGTTAAGGCAAAAATTGAACTCTTTGGACAGAACTCTATAAACTGTATGATTTCTGGTGAAGACCAGGCACTGCTCATCACCTTGCCTAATAGCATGAATGGCATGGTGGTGGCAACATCATGCTATGGGGGTGCTATTCTGCAGCAGGTACAGGGAGACTGGTCAGAATTGACAGAAGGAAAATTGCAGCCAAATGCAGAGAAAGAAAACATGCCCTGAGATGATCTGCTAGAAAGATTGTACAAATCCAGGTGTGCAAATCTTGTAGAGACTTCCCAAAGAAGACTTGAAACTGTAATTGCTGCCAAAGTAAGGGTCTGAATACTTATATGAATGAGACACATCAGTTTTGATTTTTAATAAATTTGCAAACCTTTCTAAGAACACGCCTTTACTTTGTCATTTTGAGTTGTTGAGTGTGGATTGATGGGAAAATAGCAAATTTATCAATTTAAAATGAAATCTTCAAGACAGTACAGTGGGCAGAAAGTGAAAGGATCTGAATACTTTCTGAATCCACTGTATGGCTGTAGCATGACAACCCTAACTTTTCTTTAGTACAAGTAATGACACAAGAGAGGTACCCGATTTTTAAGTTTGGGTTCTTTTCAGGGAGGTTTTCTAACAGGGTTAGACTCAGGAATGAAAAATAATTGAAATAAGGGTGGATAATACCACGGACTGTGCATTGTAAGTGACTGGTGTCCCATTCGGATTTGGCTCTTGCCATCCATGCGTCAATTTTATAATAGGATGCATTTCCCACAATCATTAACTAATTGAATGGTCTTAATTATCGATGTAAGGATGGATGGATATTCATTTTCTTAGCTGAAGATGAAAACAAACTAAAATATAAATGTGTATAATGCCTAAAAAGAAAACAACCCTAACATTATAATGGTGTTAAAACCAAAGCTAAATGAGAGACCATGAATGAATTTTACTCATTCATTTAATGGTAAAGTATAAAATTTGTACAACAGAAGCGCTCAATGAATAAAGATTTCGATTGCACTATTTTCCTGACTGGACAGTTTTGCACAGCTCTAGTTCCCATGCAACTGGAAACAGAGGGCTACAGAATGGGGTGTGGACAGACAAGGGGGTGGGGACAGACATCTGGGCGGGGTTTGGATGTCAGACTCCCGACCATGTAAGGTTATGCTCGTTTGCATGAATGGTAGACAGATAATGAAAATCTGTCAAATGAGAAAGTGTCTATAATGGTGTGAATGACACTACAAGATGCTTCATTACCAAAGCAAGAGACACGATGACTTCGATCTGAACACTTAATGAGTCGCTAAAGATGGAAATGATAAAAAAAACGATACTCCCTAACCCTTGAATAATTATCTAACCCTGAATGCACTTTCCCATACATCTCATATATAATAAATCATCCGTATAAGATAATATATCCTACATAAAAAATAATATCTGGTACATATAAGAAATTATCTGCGGTGGGCTGGTGCCCTGTATGGGATTTGTTCCTGCCTTGCACCCTGTGCTGGCTGGGATTGGCTCCAGAAGACTCCCGTGCCCCTGTGTTAGAATATAGCGGGTTGGATATTGACTGACTATAAGAAATTATCTTGTGTTTATGACATACTAGCAAAATACCCACGCTTCGCAGCGGAGAAGTAGTGTGTTAAAGAAGTAATGAAAAAGAAAAGGAAACATTTTGAAAATAACGTAACATGATTGTCAATGTAATTGTTTTGTCACTGTTGTGAGTGATGAGTGCTGCTGTCATATATATATATATATATATATATATATATATATATATATATATATATATATATATATATATATATATATATATATACACACACACATATAAACATATATATACATATCTACATATATACATACAAACACACACACACACACACACACACACACACATATATATAGTGAATAAACTGTGTGGGCCATGCAGTATCGTACTTTGCCTTCAGTGTGCCATTACACTGCAGCTCAATCACCTCCATCTGAATCTGCACAGGTGTAGTTTCCACATCGACAGCAAATGGGTTGCGAAACAACTCAAAATTCTTTTTTTGTTCTTCAAAGTCACCAAAGCGCCGTGCGAACTCAGTGCGCAGTGCGCTCAGTTTATCAGCAAAGTGCGTATTTAGGAACACCGTTGTGCCGACTTGGTTCAACATTACTTGGCATCAGGGAAAGTGGGGCAAGTTGCACTGGTAGATTTGTGTCTCCCATAAAAGTAGCTTAACGTGAAATCACTTTTTGATTTTGCACGGGTAAAAACGTCTGCTGAAGTGTCAGATTCTTCTTTAACTCTTCTGCTTTCTGTATCTTGTGCATTGCATTCAGGTCTTTCAGGTTATCTTGATGTTTTGTCTCATAGTGCCGTCTTAGATTAAATTCTGTAATTACAGCCACATTAGCTCCACAAATGAGACACACGGGTTTACCGGCAATGTCAGTAAACATATACTCAGCCTCCCATCGGTTTTTAAAGGCTCTATGTTCAGAATCACCTTTTCTCTTTGGCATCGTGTGGGCTAGCTTTGCATGGGCTAGCTTCGCAATAACTTGCAGCATCATAAGCTAGACTTGATTAACGCGGTAAGTGTTTGGCAAGGCAGCTGAAGTGCTGCATTATGGGATCTGTAGTTTATTGTGTTACCAGCGCTTCATATACCCGGGCTTTAATAACAATAATACAGTATATAAAATGATCTCACGGGCCGGATATAATTACACGCCGGGCCGGATGTGGCCCGTGGGCCTTGAGTTTGACACATATGGACTAAATAGAACTTGAAAAGAAATATTTTTTCGAATGTGATCGCGCAATTCAGATCGAGTTGACGCACTACAGTACATCGAGCCCGCGTGCTATTGTGGTTTTGCCTGTGTGCCTCAATAAGTTACCCCCTCTTACTTTTTACCGTTCATCTAATGAATACACTGAGTATGGCTTTACCAAAACAATCATTTATCGCGAATAAAGTATCCATTATTCATAAAGCTTCAATTAGTGATCTGTCTTTCTGCGTTAACCACATATTTTTTCATACGTCTCAAACCAAGGGGATGCGAGGCTAAAATGAATCGGGAAGCGCGCATACATACTTAGTGCATCCCCTCTCGGGAATCGAACCTTGGCGCTAGAGGCGAAGCCTCTACTATTGCGCCACGGCATTTGGTTTGTCTATTTGAGCGTAGCAGTGCAATTCGGTTTTTGTTCAGCACTCTTTGGAACTGTTACTTTTTGTCTGTGCACTGCGTCAGTTCACGTGAGCCGCTGAATATGGTTTTATATGTCACTCGCTCGCTTCTAATTGTTTCGCTGCTTTCTCAATTATATAATGCATGTTTTCTTCAGTGCTTTTTGTAGCTCTTCCTGGTTTTCTATGTAATGCGTGATTACGTGGAAGGCGTGATGATGTCACACGAAACTCCGCCCCCACGGCTTTCGAGCTCAACTCCATTACAGTAAATGGAGAAAAATAGCTTCCAGTTATGACCATTACGCGTAGAATTTTGAAATGAAACCTGTCCAACTTTTGTAAGGAAGCTGTAAGGAATGAGCCTGCCACATTTCAGCCTTCCACCCACACGGGAAGTTGGAGAATTAGTGATGAGTCAGTCAGTCAGTCAGTCAGTCAGTGAGGGCTTTGCCTTTTATTAGTATAGATTATGATGTAAGTAGGAGATAGGATTTACACCTCTGCTTTTGCAAACTTGTTAAAAAAAAATGAAACGTTATTTATACAATAATGATTGCATTTCCAATCATGCATGCCATACAGGTATAATGACAGCAACATAAAGAAGCATGTAACTGATGTTTCAATGGGCTCTGTCATATGTTATTAATCTAAATACCGCATGCTCCCACTTGTCGCTCACGCCACTGATTGGCTCTGTCAAAAAGTGATGCCTGATGAGTGACTCCTGAGCATTGATGAGTGATCTAAAATGAGCAACGAGTAATGAGGGACTATGAAGCAATACTGATGTTTCATGACTGGAGACGTGAAAAATGGCAATGTCCTAAAATGGATGCCATACGTGCATAGTTAGATGTGGATGGGATGATGCTAAATGA
This sequence comes from Polypterus senegalus, assembly GCF_016835505.1. Classification (NCBI taxonomy): domain Eukaryota; kingdom Metazoa; phylum Chordata; class Cladistia; order Polypteriformes; family Polypteridae; genus Polypterus; species Polypterus senegalus. The sequence continues at coordinate 188,798,192 of NC_053154.1, forward strand.
CACTGACTTGATGATGATCCATCCTGCTTGCCTCTACCAGGGACTTTACTTGATCCGCCAAAGCATGATCTCATTTTCCTCATGAAATAACCAGTTCATAAAATGCTGCACAAGTTCCAGAATAGCTGTTTGAAAACAACAGTTACTTGTACGTCAGTTAAAAGTTATTATATCATTAACTGAGTCTGATTTATGAATAATTTTCTTCTTCTATTGGAATGTACGGTTAATGTGTTGTTACATTGTCATAGTTAGCTTTGAACTAAGATAACTCCTAATGTTAGTGTATTTCACATACAGTAAGTTATGGTGCTTTGCAACACTGTTTTAAGTATGTGAAGGTTTGGATTGTAGATTATGAACTGTTTTTAAAATGCATTTCCACATATTTGTGTATTAATGCTCTGGCTGCTGACAAAAGTTGAGAAACCAAGACAGTGGACTGACTGTGCTGTACGATTTTCTAAGGTTGATTGAGTCTAAATGATGTCGCCATTAATTTATTATTGCCTGCACTATTTGAATCAGTTGAGCCTCTTTTTTTATTTAATTATATCGTATATTTAAGAACACCTTGTGAAACCTAAATCATGACTTTATAGAAATGTATTAGCAACATTTACTCATGTTTATGTATACATAAATAAATAATTTCCAATGCATTAAGTTGCAAATTACCTTTTTGTTATAATTTTGTTTTTCTCATGAATTCATGATGTTTGAAAATTGCCTGACTCTTTAGGTGGTAAGCACCTTGCATTTCTATGTAATTAATTGTCTTTGACGCATGAACAACTGCTGTTTTCATATGGTTATTTTGGCTTCTATGCAGCATTTTATGAACTGGTTAATTTGAGGGAGAAACAAGGAAATGGTTTGGCAGATTGTTTAAAGCTTATCGCAGCGGCAAGCAGGACTGGAAAGGGTTGGTTTAGTTTCTACTTTGTTTCGACCTGCCCACGTCTTATTATGCAAATAAGGGTAACGTTACGCGGTCGGGTCAGATATTCAAACCCCGCCCATTTCAGTTTCTGCCCATCCCGCCTCCTCAGAGAGGAGCACTTGCGGCACTTTGGCTCTCAGACTGCCCGCCAAATTCAATGGTAGTTTGTACAAAGAACAGATAAACAGTTCAGACTTTGGAAACTCGTTTATTGGAGGACATGCAAGGGCAAAGACCACTAAATGAACAAATATATGGTACAAAAATGTACCGTGCCATTCTTGTCAGGTAAATGCAACGAGTGACTAAGAGTTTGTGGAGCAACCCTGTACAATTTTAGGTGGCAAGGTAGCGATTTTCAACTTGCCTCATTAGTTCTCGTAGACATAACATTCTCAAATCCCTTAAACCCCATTCTGGGTGAGAGTTGGGGGATCTATGTGTTTGTCTGTCTGTTTTAAAGGTGCAACACATGATATACCGTACAGTGTCTTTTATTTAATCAGCAAGGATAAGTAGTGATAGTAAGGGTGAGTTAGGGGCGTGACTATTGAAGATTGTGGCGTGTGATGCACTGGCGCTTCGTACAGTGTTTGTGCCCAGTGAACCAGTTCACAGTTGTTTGGAGTGGGTGCCTATCCCCTCAACCTGGTCTGGGCGCTAGTCCATTGCATCCTGCATATATTTAAATTTACTCATACCAGTTCAATTTCAAACTGCTAATTACAGTCTTAAAAATAATGGTTTCTAAAAATGGCACTTTATGAGTCGTCGTACAACAACTCCTTGACAAAGAACCATTTTGTTCTGGAAAGAGTTCATTGCAAATAGAATTACTGTTTTTGGGTTTTGAAAAAGTTATAATATGTGGACAGTACAGAGATCTTTAATGTACAGTTGGTGGCAGATCAAGAAAACCTGAGCTTAGCCTGTGTTAATATATGCTGCAAAAGTCCTTTAAAAATCATAAAATATATTTTTTGAATCTGTTATTGTCTATTCATGGCTATGTATGGGACCTGTTGATTTAAATAAATATGCTGTGAGAACATGCAAATTCCACATAGGCAGTGATCGGATTTGGATTCTGGCATAAACATTGTGGCCCGTCATCACCCTGAACTTCATAAATGGATTATGACATGGATGTATCAGCATAAATGGACATCTTTTAAAAACACATCCCAGCAAACAAACTGATGTTATAGGTCAATGTAGGCCTAGTGTGGGCAAACAGGCAAGGAACCTATTAGCCATAAACCTAAAAAGAACTCCATAACTTTGTGGTCCATCCATCTATTTTCTATAGCCATTTATCCAGGATATGCTTGCAGGGAGGCTGGAGTCTATCCCAACAAGCAATATGCGCAGGCAGGAACAACCAGCTGATTAGGCTGAACACACACATACCCCCCAACCACATACAGGAGCCAATTTAGCACCAGTTCATCTAACCTGCATGTCTTCAGGCTGTAAAAGGAAACACAAGCACCATGAAACCCACACTCTTTAAAATAATGGTTCTTCAATGGCAATTTTTTAATTCTTTAAAGGACTGTGTGGTTCCTCGTAGAGCAATTGCTTGACATAAATATATATGCCATGCCTACATATATGTGCTTGAAATATATATAGGCAATTTTAGACAATTTAAATATGCCACTTTTTGAAGCATTGTAAATTGTTATTTATACTTCTACATTCAAAATCTAAAACCCACTGACAATTTGTGACATTAAAAAGCAGAAAACTATGTGGTATAGTAATTACATTGGCTCAGCATTACCAGACCATCTCTGGACAAATAAGAGACTTATACTAAACTTCCACTGCCAGCAATTAACCCATTTTAGGCTGTTACTTTTAAGGGGCTTCTTGCAGCAGCCCCCAAATTGGGCCAGCGCGGTATTTAATTGGGGTTTTCCCAAGCCCACTCTGCCCATGTTCTACCAACATGAGGCCACTGTGTGCCAGTTTGCTAGGACACTCCCTTTACATGATGATAGCATCCCAGTCATCTTAATGCTTTCTTTTGCAGACGTCTTATACATCGCTCTGCCACCGTTAATAAAATCTACTTTTTGATTCATCATTTTAATTCGGCACAGGCTTGCGGTGAGAAAGTGATTATTCTTAGACCTTTATGTGAAAAAAACCCACCCTGGACAGGTTGCTGTCAGTTGGTGGACGCACTCGCCCGCACAGTGGCAAAGCAGGGTCGTTCTGATTCCACGCCGACTGTGAGAGAAGATCGGCGCCAACAGGAAACTCTTTAAAAAAAAATAGCATACCCTCACACTTCACCTCCTATAAACAGCCTCACAGCAGACAATTAATCAATCAAATTTCATGCAGCACTTTTCTCAAAGCACACAATTACAAAGTACTCTACTAAGCCCAAAAGAATACAATTCAAAGCAGCAAGATAGTGTAGTGCAGCTTTTTTTAAGAGAATCTGTGCCTTCAAACGTTTAGAGTATGTACTGTATGCCAGGGTTCTGGAAAATTAATTTTTTTCATACAATCAAACGATGATAAAAAGATCAGAGGCGCACGCAGGCTTGGCGAGTGAAGCGGCTTAAATAAATGCTTTATAAAAAAATCAAACAATTAAAGCTAGTTTTTGTTGAATGTACTGCCATTCGAGAATGGTTAGAGGTAGGGCTATTCTAGAGTAAATTAATCCGTTTTGCGTTTTGTCACTCTCAGATTTTGTAAAGAAGCACATTAGCACACTTGGGAATGCCTTAAACGTGCTTAAAAAGCAAACACGTCTCCTAGGTGTCAACGAAACGCACTGTCTTCTTTGGATGCCATTCATCAGTCCATCCGTTTTCTGAGGCGCTTGTTCAGTTGAGAGTCGCGGAGAGCTGTTACCTCTCCCGAGAGCGCTGGGTGATTTGAATCTCAGGGCGCACACACTCTTAAAAATAATGGCTCTTTGATCGTTCTTTATTGGGTTGTGTGGTCCCTCACAAAATTACTGCTTGCCAAGGCACCATTTTATTCCGGGAAGGGTTCTTTGCATAGGAAGTTGGTTATTTGTGCTTTGAAGTCGTCCTATAAGACAAAAACGTCTTTAATGCGTAGGCTATCGAGTAGGACACTAATCGATTAAGCAAACCTAAACTTGAGCTTGTGTTATTGTATGCCTTTTTAAATCATGAAAACATTGGTATTTCACAAATATGTTACCATGCTATTCATAGTTATTTACCACATAGAGCTATAGATGTAAATAAATAGAGGTTCTTTCTGGAGCCTTCATGTTGATGGGTCTTTCAGGAACCATAATAGTTCACCAATGGTAATGCTCTGAAGAACCACTCTGGCACCATTAGTTTTAACAATGCACAATCACTAATGTGAAGCAGGTTTAGCATGCTGGAGGCCTACATTGCTGGGACCCTGAAGCTTGAACTGTTATGGGGGCCTCTTTAACAAGATCTGGGTAACCATTTTCTTCAATTGGGTAATTTTTATTTTAACTATTATTTTGTATTGAATCACACTATTATTATTTTCAAAAAATAATAAATCTTCTCATACAGTAGACATGCACACATTTTTAGAATTGTGCACTAAAGTTGCTTCTGGGACCCCTCTAGGATTATGGGCCCTGAAGCTTAAGTGTCATAGTAAATCCTCGTCTGGGTTTAGCGTCGGAAATTGCGGTTGAGCTGAAGGAGGAAACCCCACAGGCACACGCGGAGATGCAAACTCCACACAGGCATTATTGGTTGAACACAATTTCGCACCTAATTATGGTCTTTTATTAACAAATACAATCTGATGAAGCACAATGCTATCATATATTTACTAAACTAGTGAAATCTTTTGAGTCTTAAAAACCACTCCTTCTAGCCTGAAGGTTGTCACATTGCTGGATTGCCTTGAATGAGAGAAACCATCAATCTCAATAAAATCATTCATTTTGAAATATTGGAGAACGCACGAAGCGCGACAACTCGGCGCTGCTTCAGATCAACTGAAAATAAGCAAGTGGTCTACGATTTAGCAAGCAATTCATATCATGCAGTGAGATGCGCACTTCACCATTAAAGAATTAAAAAATATACTGTCGTTCTCAAAATCGTTGTGATCACATCTCCTTGTACAATATGACAGCGAAGCTTCGCTCTTAGCAACGCCGCCAGAAGACACTTGTCAGCGAGCTTCGCCTTATTTATTTGAGAAACTGGAATGGTATAGTTAAAGAAAGACTGATAGCTAATATAGCAGCTAAGGTAATTACTGCAGCACAGGCAGACGCGGAATGAGAACATTAGGCGTGGAATAAAGATAACTTACAACATTCTATCGAGCCTGTCCGTAGATTCATCCGTCCATTACAGAACCTGCTTACTATATGGGCATGGTGGGCTGCAGCACATTTGGGTATGTGGGAAGGGCAACGACGTGACAAAATAAGCTCAAACTTTTTTTTTTTGTTTTTTTTTGCCAATTTGCCATTGAGTGGACAGATGATCCGTTTTTTTTCTACACTACCAAGCCTCCGTTTCATCCGCAGCCACGACCACGAACTACCTTTAACCCGTATCTTGGGGAGTCGGAGCCAAGGCAGGAACGGAACCCTCGGTGGCTTAAATTCAATTACAGAGCAAACGCACATCCACACAACATGTAATCGGGACAATGAACCCAAAACGAATGTTTTTGTCGAAGTTCAGACATTAACGTGAAATAATTTTAATTTCACTCTTTAATAATATATAGTCCTTCAGCGTTGGTCCATGTGTTTCACCCACCGGCCCTTTGCGACCCAGAAATGGATATGCGGTTTATAGAATGAGTGGATGGTTGGGTTAGTATTTGTTGTAGCGATAAAAAAAAAATCATCAATGAATTTTAGCAAAAAGGAAATTAATCTGAAGAAATGTGCTTATTTTTGCCCCCTAAAACGAACAGATTTGCTTTTGGTCCTCACCTGAAGAAAAGCGGAAGGCTTTATAACAGCTAATAGGATCCAGCACAGGATGAGAAAAGCTCACAAATCTTATAAACTGACAAAATCCAGATGAAAATATATGGGTCATGGTAATGTTTGAAAGATTTTTGAACTAAGAACGGAAATGTGTACGAATTTTGAAATCTGGTAAAAGCATGTTGTAGGGAGCAAAATCTGCAAGGTAATTGATATCAGATTGAATGAGGCAGTCCATAAGGAGATAAATATGCTGGCTTCTGAAAACCTTGCAAGATGGGGTGCTCAAGAGGAAACTCTATAGATATTTACATCAGGAAGTGCTGGGTGAAAAACACAGACCTTGTGAGGTATGATAGTGTCTCTATGTAGGAATGTGTAATAACAGTTTATTGTGATGGGATGAGGTACCCCAGAAGACAGCACTCATGACAGATCTGATATGATTAACTGCTGGACTAAAAGTTCTGCAGGTATTATCACAGCTGGCTGCATCAGATAATAGCTATAAGATGCTGGCCATGTGAGATTTTGCAGGATCTAGAACCATGAACTAAATGTACAGCAATCTTCGCATATAACAAAATCAGGTGCCAGAGACCAAAATAGAAGTATACATGCCTTTTGTAATTTAACAAAGTGAGGTAACATAAGTCACAGAAGATTACTGCCATGAACATTTCTAGACTTTTTGTGGGTCTAATCATTATAACTGTTTTTGACCCACAATCCTCTTCACACCCCTTCTCTGTGTGGGATAGGAGCCTCTCACTGTCAGCAAGGACTCAATGTTGGTTAGCTTGCTTATGCTAGGGAGCAGCTCCTCTTATGTGATTAGTTAATTAATTAACCCAATTTAAAAAATGTAAATTACATTTATATAGGACTTTTCTTACCTATTTAAAGCACTTTGTGAAACCACTTCAACCACCACCAGGGTGTAGCATTCACCTGGATGCCAGCCATTCTTGCCCCAGTGCGCTCATAAAATATTAGTTATTATGTGGTGAAGGGGTGGAAGAGATAGCCATTAAAGAAATGGAGAAGATTAGGTCAGAATGAACAAGGCCATGTCGGGCAATTTAGTGAGGACATCAGTGTATACCCTGCTCTTTTCAAATGATTCCCAGGGATCTTGTATAACCACAGGGATGCAGGACTTCATTTTACATGTCATCCAAAGGACAGTACCAATTTTTACAACACAGTGTCCTTGTCACTGCACAAGGTATTAGAATTCACATCCTGAGTACAGAGTAAGTGCCCCCTGATGGCATCACCAACACCTCGTCCAGCAACAACCCAACACCTCTTCCAGCAGCAGCAACCCAAACTTTTCCTAGATGGTCACCTATTCAAATACTTAGCCCAAACATGCTCAGGGGATTAGAGATCACTGGACAAAAAATTCAAATACCAGAATGTTTGACATGATCAAGCTTTAGGGATAAAATCTGCCAACCTTTTAATATTTCACAGGATAAGAAACTAGGGAGTGAAATCCAATGGGATTTTCAAATGAGACCCATCAAAATTTTACCAGCATCTTCTGAGCTAATTTAATTCAGTTGTAGTGAATGATGAATGCTGGTCTTGTGTTCTCTGACACTGTCTAGAAGAAGCAAGGGCAATGTGCAACAACCTCCACAGAAAACAGGGTCAGCACAAGGGATGAATATATCCAGACCTTTTAACCATTAAAAAGATTAGGAATCAAATAGCTAAACAACTAACTTCACAGAAAGTGAAGAGTTTGGGTATCACAGGACAAAAGATGAAACTCTGACACAACTGTGCTTATGGGCTGGGCTTCTTTTGTCCTTTTGTTATCTGACAGAATCGAGCTCTAGTAAGGGAATTCTGCTGGCTCCTTGAGATTTAACAGGATTGAGTTGGTGGAGCAAAAATACTTTAGATGAGCATTTCATAAACTGCAGTTAGTCAAAAGACAGGATTAATAAAATATGACATTATCCAACCTTAGGAAAGGGAGTTTACAGTAATCTTAATATATTACAGGATTAGCCACCATACATGAAAATACATAAGCCTTTTGAAATCCAACAAAGACAGGTAGTACGGAATGAAAAGTATTAAAAGCATGGATGGTGACAAGCTTAGATTCTAGGGATGTGTATATGCAGGTCTTTTAGATATCTGTGTAAACTGGGTAACAACTCGAAACACTACAGTCAATTTTCAGAGCTGGCAGGATCAAAATTCACAGATTAAGACTTCATGAGATCTATAAGTAACCCGTATATGTTAGATCCAACCTGATCTTTCTGCCTTTTACTATATCTGTCCTCTGGCATGCTGTTTACTTGCCTCTCACTGCTCCTCATTTTAATTCACATCAACAATGCAAATGTGAAAATCACAGTTATCATAAATTTTTTTCCAGTATGTACTCACTGAGGAAACTCTGGATTGTAGAGAGTGGGCTGCAAAATTCCAGCAGGAAAAACTAGAGAAGAGATGGAGAACTAGAGTTAAGACTCATACTTAATACCCATCTTCGTGCTAAAAAAGGTATGATTTCACACAACCCAGCTCATAACTCTTTGTTCAGTTACAGTAGTATGGAATACCTCATCTAAAATGTAAAACGTAACCAAATCTGTTGGTGTATATCCAAATGAGAGGTCTGCAAATTTCTAATTGTGTTCTCTGACCCTGTGCCCTGGACTCTAGATTCTGGTCATGCCCTCACAAATCCATATAAATTAATATTAATTAGTTTTGGTTGCAAATACAATACAACTGAGTGTGGTATTCATTTTGGACCAACATCAAGGTGTGGCAGCTTCATTAGTTTCCAGCTGTTAAAAATCCTGGACAACTACTGTTCTAGACTAAAAAATCTAAACATTGCTTTTGCTAGCCCTGAAGGACAAATTGCTGCAGCTATTGACGTTGACCTATGGCAACTCTCCATCTACAGTAGAGAAACGAGGAACAATAATTCTTCACCTTCATTAGGAAGGAGTCTGATAAAGTTAGACCTACCCTAACCAGAAAATCTATTGCAAAAAATAACTGATAAAGACAAAGGAGATAAGACCATATGGAAGGACTCATGAATTGATCATCACAAAGAGAACCAGAGGACAGAGTGAGAAGCTCAATAAACAGTAGGTGAAAACATAAACAAAATGAAAAGACAGAGGAAGTGACCACTACAGATAGTATGAGTGGATTTATGATACTGTGAGTTCATGGGGGAAGACAGATGTAGATTAAGGAGTCCAAACTAGAAACAGTTTTCTTCTTACCCATCTGGTTTTTGTTGGGCAGGTAGTAAGCATTGAGTGCTTGTGGAGGAAGCAGCCATCTAGAATGCAGAAGAAAAGGAATTCTTGAACTATTGACCTAACGCAGACAGTGTTCATTCTTTTCCATTCAAGACCATTAGCACTCAAACCAGGAAACTGAGGATCGCTTTTTACACATAAGTCATAAGATGCTCACAATTATTGCAGATAATAATATAATATAAGATATCTTTTAAATATTGCCCACATTTGTTGCATTCAGAGTATGAGGTGGATTCATTTTAGAGTCTATCATTTGTATTGTAATATTATCACTAGTCTGTATACAGTGTGTATAACATATACACATGAACTGAACTCAGCTGAATTGGACAATCTAGACTGGTTCTAGCGTCTCTGAGCCAACACTGGGGTCAGTAACTAAGAGGATTAATGGGAACAGCTAAAAATGAGTGACCTGCAAGTTTGAAATTAGTGAGCAAGTGACTCCCAAGTGGTCACCATGAGAATAAGTGGTCATTATTCATTTAGGTGTCTGTGGGCAGCCACTCCATACTTTGAGGATCAAGTACACTTACGCAGTTTTGTCCACTTCCTGGTGAATCTTCTTCACAGACATCTTGATGTTGAATTTAATACTGTTGAGCACATTTCGGAAGTAGGTTTTCTCATTGACCTCAAACTGGCAAAAGACAAAATTCAATTCTGATACAGTTCTGGCATTCCTACACACTAATAACAGTGCTAGGATGAAGAGAACCCACCTCATATTCTGCATCAATAGCTTCTGGTCTCAGGAGGAAATCCGGGTATCCAATCATTACCATCATGTGACGTAACTGGGGGCAGAAAAAGCCTATGGTGAATTCAACAGAGTAGTTTCCTGATACTGCTGACCCACCATCTCAGAAAGGTGCAACCAACGTTCAAAATATGGGGAATTGGTTTGGGGGGATGGGTTTGGTTGGTATTGTGTATTTTCTAATTAAGTCTTACAAGCACTGCCAGTGCTAGGTTATTTTGTGCCCTAGGCCAAGCTTATTAGTGTGCCAACTGATTGTTCGGTGGATAATTCGTGTTGCTTGGTTTTTCCCCACTATATCATCTACACCCTAGAAAAATGCCTAATTCGCCTTGATGGTGGCACCAGCCCTGCCTGTAAGTCTCACAATCGAAACCGTGGGGGTGGGGTCCCTGAAAACATTTTTCAAAAATATGTTTTGGTGTTATAAATAACTTAGTGATGCACATTACTGGATGTGCAAGGTAATAAGCTCAAAAGTCAATTTAGAAGAAGGTCATTGATGTTCCTTTTTTATTTACTCTTTAACCAATAAGTTTCTGCCATCTGCATTCTTAAGTAACTAGAACTGAAACGCTGGTCACTGGTAGAGTAGCCCTAATGATTTTCTATTTCTCTACACTACTTTAAAGTGAAGATAAGAAAAGAAAGTTATCTACTTGCAAATTTGCTTTCCAAAGTTCAAAAAGAACAACAAAAATCCTGTTAAAGTGAGAATCAGCATAGCTCTGGCAAGGGATTTGATGGCCTCTGCTCTCCTCAACAAAAGGGCACATGTGTCACAGAAAATGGCTGTTCTGTGTGATGATAGTCAAAAGATCGATTTAGCAAGGCTTTTGGTTGCAAATTGCATATCCCTGTGTAATGCAATTTGTCTACTTAAGATATTCAGATCTTAATTGATAGGATTAATAGAGATGAATTTATATTCCATAGTACGAGAGTAAGAATTCAGTGTTCATCCAACAACAAAGCTCTAAAGTAGACCCCCATTATCACTGGGTATATTTCAGATTGGATGAAGACCTACCTTGGCTCGGGCTGCCTCCTTTGTCTTATCATCCATCCAGTCAAGCTCCTGCAGTCTGTTGTCCAGAGAATGCTTGATGTCCTCTACTAGCTGCTGCACCTAGAAAGACATGACAACATTTATAGGGGCTCCTAAAAAATGAAGAATACCCTCCTACAAAGATGGACACATACCTTGATTTTGCTAGATGAAGTGAAATACTCTCCAACAAAGAGCGCCCCCAATGCCATGCCAAAGTGCTTGTTTGCCTGGTTCAGGCATGTGCGACTCCGCTCCAGCTGTTGCTCCGTGCCATCTATCTCCCGAGAAAAGTCGTGAATGGCATCACGGAATGGAGTGGACAGGTGCTCACTGAGAGCCACCACAATGCGCCACAGCATATAGTTGTGCAGAATCCTATAAGGGGAATCAGTGAGTCCAGTCAGCACACTGCAGAGTCAAGCTTGGACACTTGTACAGCACTGAATGTATGATTTGGAAGCACCAATGGCTTTTGTGTGTCATTAAGGGTGTGATTTTAATTGCCACATACTTATTTATAAAACAACTGTGTATATGTGTAAATCTCAGTGTGAAAGAAGGGGAAAAATTCTGAAGTGATAATGATAAAACTAGCTACTCCATCAGAACTTATGACCAACTGTGGAAGATGATAATTCACACTAAATTGCTAGCAATACATACAGCCCACATGTTTCTGTCAAGGGAGCAAAATGTGCCACCTTGAAAATATTATATTTATCAAGGGCAACCCATAACTTTGTTCTTTTTGGGAATATGAGTTCCAAAGAAGAAAATGAAGAGCAAAGTAGTTAAAAAATTAAAAAGACCACATCACACTAGCAACTAAAATCATCATCATGGGGTTAGGTAGAAATCACATTTTATTTGGTATCTCTTAGCAGTGTGTCATCAAGTAGAATTAAAATAGGGTGCTGACATAACATACTGAGGTTATTTCCATATACTTTGTAAAATGTCCTAACTCAAGTCATTAGAGGAAATTAATTTGTGCAATAATACAAGGGTATAAAGATAACTTGAATACATACTATACTGTCATTTACAGCTTGTATCTGTTAGAGAGCTTATGTTTTCTTATACATATAAAACAAACTGTGTCTTCCCATTTCCCCAAAGATGTGCATGATAGATTGATTGATGATTCTAAGTTGGCTTTATATATGATTGGGCGTGGGTGAGCAGGCCCTGCAATGGACTGGGCCCTGTCAACACCATGCCTTCCACACAATATTGCCAGTATAGGCTCTGATGCCAATAACTGTGTATTGGAATGGCTTTAAGAATGTTATATACTACATTCATTTCCGTTCATGACTGATTGCCAATTTACAGTTAAGTACAATATTTCTATTAATTACTGTCTCATCATGCACAAGGACTTCCACACTAATGCCTCTTTAAAGCAGAATATTTCCATCCATAGCCCATTACCCATTTACAGGTTATTGTAAAGTTTTCCTTGGATCAGCTGTTTTTACGACTAACTCCCACATGGCATGTTTTAAAGCATCTGTAACATTTATTTTATTAGAATATGTAGGAAATCAATATTATTTAGAAAACCTAATACAAATAAAATAAAAAAGAAAAATGATTACCAACTCATTAGCACTTATGTACAATAAAAATCCTGTAAAATGATGGGTGACATAGTGCCGCAGCGGCTAGTGCTGTTGCCTCATGGCTAAATAAGATAAGGTTGAAACACTATCCTTGGCAGTGTATTATGTAAGTTCCATATTCATCCCATGTCTGTGGGGGTACCTGTTATTTCTCAAATTAAATAATTTTGTAGAGTCTGACTGAGTGTGGGGTATGTATGTGAGTTTGTCCTATAATGGACTGGTGCCCAATGCTGCTAGAATAGGGTTAAGACCCAGTGAAATAGAAGAGGTTATTCAAAGATGGATGGATAGATAATATCTATCTATCTATCTATCTATCTATCTATCTATCTATCTATCTATCTATCTATCTATCTATCTATCTATCTATCTATCTATTTAAGGACCTATCACACATACTAAGACTGCAATTTAAATATAGTAGTCTTAAATTTTAAATAACAGCAAAGAAATAACAGATGTACTGGATGAAGCTTTAATGATTAATACTGGTGCTTTATGGCTCCAAGGACCTGAGTTCCCTATCCAGTTACTGCAGTGTTAAGGTTCAGCAATCTTCTGCATCTGTTTGGAATTTCTCCAGGTTCCCATGGCTCAAAGGTTAGGTTAAATAGAATCTTTAAATTTTGCCAGTCTACAAGTATAATGAACTAGTGTCCCAGTTCAGGTTTCCTTCATTCTGCAATAAGAAAACAAAAAACAAAATTGCGGGCAGCACAGTGGCGCAGTGGGTAGTGCTGCTGCCTCACAGTAAGGAGACCCCGGGTTCCCTTCCCGGGTCCTCCCTGCGTGGAGTTTGCATGTTCTCACCTGTGTGTGCGTGGATTTTCTCCGGGTGCTCCGGTTTCCTCCCACAGTCCAAAGACATGCAGGTTAGGTGCATTGGCGATTCTAAATTGTCCCTAGTGTGTGCTTGAAGTTTAAATGGCATGTAGTGTTTTTGTGGATTTTGCATGTTTTCCCTGTGTGTGTGTGTGTGTGTGTGTGTGTGTGTGTGTGTGTTTTTGGCTACTCTAGTCTTCCTCTTACATCCCTGTTTCTTATACGATTGTCGGCTCTAAATTGGCTTTGTGTGGATGAATGGTGGGATTGTCTCTGGAGTGTTAAATAATGGATGGCTTTGTCCCATTTCCTACAAAAACACCCCGCGGTGTTTGTACTGAATCAAGAAACACCTGTTTTCTGGAAATTACTCTAGAAAAATGACAACAGCAACACCAAAAGCTGACCGGAGACTGCCCTGTCGGTGTGCTAAATGATAAGTTTGATTTGGCATCAGTCCGTGGAGAAAAGGCGCATTTCGGTTGCAGGGCAGGGAGCGATGCGCAGGTTCCGTACTATAACCAAGTCGAAAATATATCTTTGGAAATCTACAGTTTTCTTTTAGAAACCTTTATAACCTTTAAATCGTTATTCATATTTCCGTTCTCTTCATTTCAGAGGTGTCTTCGTGGTTCGTTTTGGTGTGCTCAGCTCCTCACCTACAAACTTATCATAGCTGCCATGCACCACAGCTTGACAGGCAAATCGAGGAAAGGACTTGAAGTTGGCGGTAATGAATACCAAAACGTCAGTGCTATCGGGCAAATACGAGCGCTTTTTTTAAAAAAAAAACTATATATATATATATATATATATATATATATATATATATATATATATATATATATATATATATATATATATATATATATATATATTCAGTGCCAATGTGCATGCGTTGTAGACACATTTCTTTGTATATGTCTAGGAGTAAAAAGATATTTTGCAGCTTTGTATCAGTTAAGTTTTCTTTTAAGGATTTTGACCTGGTTTGTCGCATTTGAGGTCGTGGGGTTCTTATAGCGTCATTATGCATGATGTAATCTGCGCTCATTTTCAAAACAGAGATCGATAGAAAAAGAGATAGAGATACATACTGGTCCAAAGCAGCATAGGGAAAAAAGCAAAATGAGCTTACGCTTAATTTCTTATGCGGAACACGGCGAGACACCACACTAGACAAAGAAGCGTTCGGTGCGTTCCAGCAAGTCGAGCGCGGCTTACAGCGGAGGGGGGCCACTGAACACCCCACTGCTCTGTTGCAAGAAAAACTCAAACACTATGATCAGAATAATTTCATATTCCTCTCAATAACAAATAGGAAAAGAAAACAATGAACAAACAACGACCCCACAGTGTTTCATTGCACATTAAAACGTGCATCATAGCAATTAGATGAACGCATCCTCAGCTTGGATTGTACAATTATTACAGATCTTTCACATTCTTTATAACATAAAGGCACAGTACTTCGTTATCGCCGGCGATATTAAATGGCAACGTTCATTTTTAAAAGAGCAACAACTCATGTCCTGCAATGAGCACTAGGGTCTCCATTATTAAGAAATAAATCGGATCTAAGGAAGTGTCACTTACGGCCCAAACCTTTAGTTAGCAGTACTAACATGTTGTACCTGTTATATGAATTTGATGCTGTATCACATGTGGGAGTCTAAATCAGAATTTCCTATCCTCTGTCCATCCGTCCATATTAAAGGTGGTGCCTTTTCAGTTTGGGTTCTTTTTATTCTACCTGCCACGTGTAAAGCAAAATCCAGTAAGGTTGAGACTTCAGCCAGTGTCCATTAGATTGTATTGTCTATTGGAGTGTTTTCAAATGTGATTCGTTTTAGAAACATTTTGCTGCATGGTTAATATACACTTCTCCACATATTCAGTTCATTCTTGTTTTTAATAGATACTTCTGAAAAGCATTTTCCATGTTGAGGACCCTCTTGAGGTTTTTTATTGCCACCAATTGCTACATAAGCGTGGGACACTATAGCTTAGAATAAGAAGGAAAGTTTCAGTTCCATATTTGCTTTGGTTTGTTGTTAATTAGACCTTTTTTCAGTGAAGAGAAATGATTTGGTAAGAAAGATGTGTTGCTCAAGACACAGAAGTTACGTTCACATTCAAAAAAAGAAACAAAAAAAGAAAGGAGTGTGAATCATAATTGAAAACACTCAGTCTATAGCGATGAGTAACCAGATGGTGAAATCATCAAGGGTAACACTTTGGTGCTGAACGGAAGAGGAGAGTCCCATGGCTTAAGCACACCAAGGATAGAATGTCTGTTCCTTGTGGTGTGTCCATTTTGAACTGCAGTATTTCAAGAAGCAATGGGAACTGAGACAAAGAGGGCATAAATTAAGCAGTAACGGATCATGGAGAGACATGAGGCTGATTCTATCAGAAATGCAACTGAGAATATATAGTTGTTATAATCTGCCATAACTCCAGTCCCTACAGAAATTAGCTTAAATTTACAGTTTTTTTATAGTACAGCAGATTGTAGCCAAAATTCATAGTCATAACAGAGCCATACTGTTGGCTGTTTTCATTCAGTAAAGTGTGCTGAGTGCCAGATTATGTGATGAAAGATGAAAAAAATGGAGGTGTTGCTACAGGAAATAGGAGACTAAGAAAGAGAACACTAAGACTGCAGGGTAAAAAATGAAGAGGACAACATACCAAACAGTCTGGAAAACACAATGCATCACACTGTTGCAATGCAAAGTTGAACTTTCACTTATCCAACCATCCACCCATCCATCCATCCATCTAACCATCTGATCATCCATCCATCCATCCATCCATCTATCCATTTACAAACCCACTTTGAGAAACCAAGGCAACTGAAGGAAAAACCCACACAGGCTACAGTTGTAATGTTCTCCCCATGTTTATGTGTGACACTAACTTTGTTTAGAGTGTTTGAGTGTGGGTGTGTGTGTGAATGTGAGGCTGATGGTCTGAAGCCCTCCCTGGGGTTTGTTTCTTGCTTTAACTCAGTGGCAGTGGTGATAAAATAATTTAATATTTTATTATAATGCATGTGGGGGAGGATAGTTCATATCATGTTCATCTGTGATTGTAACTCCAATTCATCATTAAATTTGCTGATGAAGCAATCATCACATATATGATCACCTCTTATCGTGAGATGGCTTATAGAGAAGACCTTTGTCCTCTTACACAGTAATCCTAGGACAAAATTTCTCCCTTAATTTCAAGGAAACCAAGTAGCTGATTATTGACTTTAGGAAGCAGCACATAGATAACACTACATTTGTTGGAGTTGCTATTTACCTGTTACTTAAAGTGGGTACAATGCATCTCTGCTATTGTCAACAAGATTCACCAACGTCTTTATTGTCTTCGACATCTGAGGAAAGCCTGGATATCTCCATGGATTGTATGTTCAACAGCCTCTAGTGATGTATAGTGGAGTCCATGTTTACTGGCTGCATTACATCCTGCTCAAATCAGGATTACACAGTCTTGCAAAGAGTGTGGTGAAGTTGGCACAGAATACTACACAGCTGTCTTCTGTCCAGCATGTGCAGTATATATTACATACCAGCTCAGAAAGAAAAACAGTACTGGTAAAGGTCCAAGTCCACCTACAAAGTCACTCAATAACTCTCCCATTTTGGGAAAGATTATTATTATTATTATCCATCCATCCATTATCCAACCCTCTATATCCAAACTACAGGGTCACGGGGGTCTGCTGGAACCAATCTCAGCCAACACAGGGTGCAAGGCAGGAAACAAACCCCGGGCATGGCGCCAGCCCACCACAGGGCATGCACATGCACACACCCACACACCAAGCACACACTAGGGACAATTTAGAATCGCCAATACACCTAACTTGCATGTCTTTGGACTGTGGGAGGAAACCAGAGTACCTGGAGGAAACCCACGCAGACACGGGGAGAACATGCAAACTCAATGCAGGGAGGACCCGGGAAGCGAACCCGGATCACCTAACTGCGAGGCAGCAGCGCTATCCACTGCGCCACTGTGCCGCCCATTATTATTATTATTATTATTACAGATTTTAGTGATAAAGGCACTAAATTGTCACTTAAATTGACGATTGTATGAGTGTTTCTTGTACACCTTGTCTGATTCTGCAAATATGGTATTGTAGTCATGGTCTGTTTTTGGTATTGAACTAGTGTTACTAATCTGAGGAAGGCATGCAAGTAAGAATCTCATTGATCAATCTATATGTGATAGTGAACTTGAACTTGAATGTCAGTGTTCTCACATCACAAATAACTTGTAGAGTGAATGCCATCAGTTCTGTGATCTCAAAAATGATACAAACTGATCCTGACGTTTTTGTTAGGCCAATGGTCAGTTCCTGCTACCAGGTTCTTTTAAATGCAGAAATAAGTCAAATAGATAGTAGATCTAGAAAATACATCCCATCACAGGCTCAAATGAATGGCTGATTGATGACTGTTGCTTTTAACCACTTAAATGGAAGATCTTTGTTAGTTACAGACTTTTAAACTGATCCTGCAATACTGATGTAACATTCTTGGAATCTTTATGGCAGTCCCAACATTGTGCCATATATGATGTTGATTAATGCTTTTTGACTGAAAGGAGCATCAATGTTATGAATCACTCAAAGGTATTCCAAAATGCCATCAGAGAAACTGTAATTCACCCACATTGACATTCTGGGTTATTATAAACAATGTGTAGATAACCCACAATCTGAACACCACATAGATGTGTTTTGCAATTACACGAAATCTGTTGACCTAAGTAGACACACAAGATAAATTGTAAAAGTGCCTAGCAGAGTGGTTGCTGAACCCTTTGCTAGACTGTAGACTAAGGATTTCTCTCATCGGGACACTTCAGACATGAGTAATGAACCCGATCTAACTGATGCCAGAGACCAAGTTGTGCACTAGGGTATGGCAAAGCACGATGGGAAATTACAGGAACTGTTTGAACAGTGTGCTGAATCTGTTGACCAGCACAGATCTGTGTGATCCTCTTCATAAGTGGCCTGTGGCTTATGAATAGTGCAAAGCACAGGACCCTACATCTGCGACACAGTACCTCTCATATAGTTTTAGTCTCATTGCCCATCAGGAGTGTTAGAGAGGTAATCAGTGTACAGAAACTTACCAAGTTATGAGACTCAGACCCTTTGGTTGTGCCTTTTTAGCCAATTTTTGGCAGTGGCTCTCGTTCTCACCTCTTTGGTGTCGTGCTAATGATTTCTGACACCTTCTGCACATAGTCAGTGGCAAGGACAACAATCTCTTCATCTTCCGAAAAGTTGTCATGAAAAATTCGGTCCAGGAGTCGTTTCCATTGTACCTAGGAGGAAGAAAAGTAGCAGGTGAGGTGTAGTGGCAGCCAGAACTACCAGTGCCCCCACCTCCCTTTACTCTTGTTGAGGAGGCAAATGTTCTTAACTTACACTGGGTGCTGCCCTCTGTAGCTGCCGCAGGGTGATTCTGTTGTACATGCTGCTGATGTCTCGCCTTTGTTCGTCGTATTCTGAAACTGTTATCTGAGGATACACGAGAAAGACAGCATTATCGGGGGAGCGCAGGCGGAGGCGGGCGCTATCTTCAGGGAAGCACACATCCTAGGCTGCTTTGTGTAGCTGCATGTTGAAAAGAAAATACGTGCTTCCAGAAAAAGCAGGCTTTTATTTGAGGGATGAACACAGACACACACACACACACATAGACACACACACTCAGACATATACACACACTCACAGAGAGACTTCTCTGTGTGGGGGAGGGTAAATTATGCAGCTTCTCTGTCTGGACGCTCTAGTAGAAGTTGTGATATCAAAGTAGACGTGGCCTTGAGGACAGCGATGTCACAGTGTAACAGGTGGGAAATGTCAGATTGGTGGTGGAGCATCAAGTGGGTGATGTCAAAAAAAATGTTTTTGTATATTTTTGATGAGAAGATGCCTTTTCACATTCACTTAATGTATATAAAATATCAAGTGGAGATCTGAAATCACACAAGAATCACACCTATAACCTCACCATTAAATATCTACCATTCTCCGTTCTTACAGAAATGTTCTAATATTTCAAAAAAGTTTACTGTTAATTAAAATTTTCTCTGTATCTCTGTGTTCTTGTTCTTGTTGAAGAACTAAAGTAACTTCTCGCATCCAACTTAGTATTAGTTTGCATAAACTGATTAAATTCTATTGCTTCAATCTTTCCTTATAGTTTGAACTCTTGAAATTTGCTCATGAAATGTGGTGCTGTTGTGTCTTTCTAGTATTGTACAGACCAAAACTGCGTACAGAGCACCATATGTAGCCTGTTATACTGTTTAACCAAAGCATTGCTTTGTACTCCATCCATCCATCCATTTTTGCACACATCCAATCAAGTTTAGCACTGTGGAGAGTTTCACTCAATGCAGTGCGAGATATTGTCATGATTTAGGCTGATGATTAAGGTTTTGTGGCCTTTTCCTGTTAGAGAAGCCATTTTGTGTACCATTGTCAGGGTCACCTCCCATGTTTCTAGGGTGTGGTCCTTGAGGTTGTGGCCTTGAATTAATCAGAAGATGGCATAAAAAGTCAACCTTTTGCCCTGAGCTCAGATACAATCCTTATTTATGTTTTGACTTCACGTGTGGTTACTTTTCATGTCTTGCCTGGTTTTCAACCCATTGTTTGATATTGGACTGTGAATTTTGCCTTGGAGTTTCAGTCACTTCTGTTTATTTTTATTTTTGTTTGTTTTGCCGTTTGCTCACATCTCCTGGTTTACTCAAAAATTAGTTATTTGTTTTCCTGCTGAATGAGGACAGATATAACCCAACATTCATCTTTTCATTTTACTAACATCTGTAGCCTATCTGGTTTTGGACAGCGATGAACCCATGAGGACTCCAATTGTTTATCAGAAAGTGTCCTTTTTGCTCCACATCTGCAATTGTGTATAATTGTTGTATTAAATAAAGGGTAAGAAAACAAATGAATTAATTTTTACTCTCTAAAACTTCATATGTTTATGTTAACCTTCATTAGCTAAATGGCTGCTAATTGTCAATCAGTAGCCTCCTTCAAAATTCATGACACACTTTGACAGCTTCATTTACCTTCACTGCTGGTAGATGGAGTAATAGGAACTGACACTGAACACGATCTGTTTGGTTCAAGTCCTACTGAAGATTTGAAAATGTAAATGGGCCTGGCTATATGATAACAGCAAATTAAGCACACCTTCATTTTCCAGCAACATTCTTTCAGTTTAAGGGTGAATTACGTTCTCAAGGGCATCAGTAGAAATTAAGGGAAGTGCACTTAAGACTGAAGCCAGGAAGCACTTCTTTCCACAAAAAGCTGTGGAAATCTGGAGCAAACTACCAAGGCATGTAGTTGAAGCAGAAACCTTAACAACCTTTAAGAAGAATCTGGTTGAGATTTTTCATCTTAGCTATTAGTTAAACAAACAGGCTTAAAGAACTGAATCATGATCTCCCATTTGTCTAATTTCTTATGTTTCTTATTCCTCTTGATGTATATATGTTCATCTTTGGTTTTTAGGAAACTGAATCCTATTGTTATTACTATAATTTAAAAAAATATATTTCTGCCACAATATTGGTTTAAGTATTTTCTCAGCCTTATAAGCCTTCTCAGCCTTATAATTGAACTTGATGTGTTTGAATTTTTTAAGAATGTTTAGATAGTCAGTGTGACCTTTTATATAATAGTGAAACACTTATATGTGCATCTTTCATCCGTCCATTTTCTTCTATCACTTAATTAAATATTAGGATCACAGACTGCTACACTTAACCTGGCAACATCATTTTTATCAACATCATTTATCAAATTTGCATGACAATGTTATCTAAGGTTAGGATACATTACAACTATTTACAAGAATATTTTTATGTAGTTGGAGCACAATCAAGTTAAGAGACTTGCTCACAGACTTGTAATAAGGAAGAGGGACGTCCTGTGCCTTAGCCAATACACCACACTATGACACAACAACCAAACCAATCCTGGAACAGGGTTGTGTAGGATTGTGTGCTACAACAGCATTTTATCTCCTTAACTTAAAATAAACTGCTAACTAATAAAGGAGGCAGTCATCAATCAGGATTTGGATTTCTTAGGTTGTGGTGTGATCTTTGTTGCATTGATTCTGGTCCTTAATCTGTTGTTAAAGATTTCAGGATGTTGAAATGCCCTAACTTTTTCTTGTGTAGTGGCACTGATTGTTTTAGATAGGAGTTAATGTGTCATAGCACGTAGTTTGGAATAATAAAATATCTAAATGTAGATTCTCAGTATCTCTGCCTACTCATTAAGGTTTAGATGTTGCATTAACTTGACAAGGTAAATTTACTGCAATGGTTAGTGATGGTGCCTCACATCTCACTAAAAACTGGCTTTGCATGAATAAGTTTGCTTGGCAATAGACTGGCACTCTGTCTAAGGTTAGTCAGTGCCCTGGAGTTGGTACTATTGGGCTTAGCTTTGGATTCCCAAATTCCTTAATTAGATTAGCCAGATTTATTAAATAAATGCTTGGGGTTAACTTTAGCTTCCAAACATGCTGCATGAACATTAACAAATGCCTGACAGTTTGAATATATGCCATTTGTCATGAATGTGATCATTCTACTGGGTTTATGGGGAAGGATTTATAGGGTACACAGGAAAGGGGTTTGGTTAGGACCGTAAGACATCTGTCTGTTTTCTTCATAGTCCCCAAATCACAAGTTGAGAAGGAGAAGAACAGTAGCCCCTGCCTGATGCTCTCCACACTGCAAATCCCAAGACCCAGTTGTATAAAGACTTTGATGGGATCAAAAGTTAGCCAAATTAGTGCAACAGTTGCTCCCAGCAGTAAGTGGGGGATTTTCTTCTGGGAATCCAACTCTTCATTTTTCTTAGGTCTCTAATTTTATACGGTATTTCAAAGAATTTTGCAGCATGAACATTTTCCATATTTCCATACCTGCTTAATCCAGACCAAGGTTGTAGATGGGCATAGGGCGCAAGGCAGGAGGAAACCCTAGTATGTCACAAGATCTGAGCATAAATACTACTTTTTTATTAAAAGCAGCAAGAGTGGATGATCATTTTATGTGCATCACTTATCATAATCTCTGGATTTTTGGACTAAACTAAACTGGGGTTGATTCCTGCCTCTTACCCAGTGGTACCAAGAAAATCTTCAGTACCACATGATGCCTGATGTTAAGATGAATATTTTTGAAGAGGAATGGATGAATATGTCAAACTATTAAAACCACTGTTGCTATTTTTTCTTTTTGGTCTCAGAGATCTGAATTTTTCTTCAGTATTCTTCCTTGCTATCTTCATTACAGATATCTATGAGTTAGCAGGGCACTGCCTATAAGAAGTTTGCGCATTCTTTGTATCTCTGCATGTTTTTTACCTTCCACATCCTGAAGTATTGCATGTGTTATTTTGAATGAGTGTGCCCACTCCAGGGTTGGTTACTGCCTTGTGCCCAGTCATTTGCTGGGATAAACACCAGCTCCCTATGACCCTAAACTGCACAATCAGGTTAGGTAATGAATAGATGGACTGGTTAACAGCAACTTTTCTTACAAAGCTGTTCAACATTATATGCAGTGTTGTCTGAATCTTATACCATCGTTCCTCAACCCCTGCCTCCTGTGTAATTCTTCAGTGTTTTCTATATGTTCTCAAAATTCACATTTTTAAAACTAAACCAAAACTGTTTACTTTTTATCCTCTACATTCTGAAATATGGCTTGCATTTCACAGACTGTCAATTCAAGGCAGGCTTCACCTCTTTTTGGTGCTGTGAAATACTACCTTAAAAAATAATTAAATGGTTTAATGAATTTGTTTTTGTGACTCATCATATATTACCTGCCCAACTGATGTGTGAGTAATAAAGTCATCCGTGACTATGACGTCCTTAACTAATGTGGCTTTTTGATAATACTGTAATGTTACTTATGACCACTATTTTCTCTTTTTTGGGAGTCTATAACATTCTGTCAGTGTTAGGCTGCTTTTTTTTCCAGCTGACCCTAATATCCTATCTAGGTAGGACTGCTAGCACCATTTGAAGCTGTATCATATTTAAGTTTCCTGTAAGGTGTGCTTAGACACTCGTGAAATTAGATTTGTGTGAGAAATGACAGTGAAAAATCTGTCTGTGTTGTGTTGTATCATGATGGACGTGGGTAGGATGATGGTGGGTTTTCAGGTGAGCAATGTCTGAGTGAAGGTGCCTACTGATGCGTGAGATCACTTACATTTGCTAAGCGAGTTTCCAGCTGCAGGATTTCTTCTGATTTCTGGGTTGCATTGTCCACCCCTAGTAGGGTCACCACTCTCACCATGAGGGTCTTATAGGCAGCTAAAATCTAGAAAAAAAAATTGAGTAGAGGCAATGGACTTGGTTCCTTTTAAGAAAATGTCCTCACTTGAACTGCTAGCTGAATATGTTGCACCCCAAAGCCCAAAAAATACTTGAGGCAACACTGCTTTGATGAAAATTGGAGCACTTTTTCACTTCAACAATGGGTTTATTAGGCTGCCCTACCATGGCACCTAAGTGTATTACCTGTAGTTCAATGCTAACTACATTTCTACAGTGTTGCCTTTTGCCCTCTACCTCACTGATAGACCTAAACAGGCACCCCAGTCAATCAAATCACATCTTCTCCATACAGGACACTGTTACTCCAAGCCCTAGTGTTACCCTTAGCAGGACACTAACATGCTGAGATAGATCATGATTGCCTACCTTGATTGTTTCATTATCTTTTCCCAAATAAAGAGTCCTCTCTGGCAGCGTCAGTCCTTCCTGGTCAATCTAATAAAATAATAAATAAGAATATTTTTGTCACAAAAACAAAGGTCTGTGGGCTAGGAGCAGTATGAGCTCCGGGTCAAAGGCCCCATCAGGTGCTCAGGTTAATAAAGCAACCTCATTAACCTCCCTTCCACCACCATTACTTGACTGACCACTGTTGAACCAAGACACATTAGGCCATTCATGTCAACTTAAGCCCTGTACACATTCTTTAACTGGCTCTGGCCTCAGCACCCACTCCTTTTGGTCAGTGTTAGCCAAACAGCTTTATATGCCCTCCTAAATCTGCAGGCTGCTGCTGCTGTTACTGCTGTTTGTCTTTTCATAACAAAAGGATAGCAGTGTGGAGGTGGGGGTTGGAGGGGTTCTATCACCGTTAATCTTGCTGAGCTACTGGCTTGGCCAACATTCTAAAAATCTGAATAAATTAATACTGGTAATCATGCAACCCAAACCCGCTCCCCCCACCCCCCCCCCCAGTGAACTGCCTCCTATGATTTACTGCGGGACGTCTTTGCAAAACCCTGTCACGCTTCATTATTTGCTATGATGTCCAACTCTCGTGTGAGACTTTATTTATGGGAGCCCGAATCTCATCAGTCACTGCAGCACAATGATTTGAAACCACTGCAGCCATTTACATTCTGGTGCAGGAACTCCCCAGCACCTTCACACATGCCCACCATTCACCACCCTAAAGCCCTATCTTGTTACAGCTCACTCCAACCTCCATGGACTTCACATTCAGAAAGTGGACTGCCTCTCATCATAACTGTGAGCCACCACTTGAATGACTGAAATCATCCATTGTGGGTGATAGTGTTTCTGAGAGCCACTGCCTTAATCCTGGACATCTTCCCCTGGAGAGAGCTACACCCTGTAGACACTGGACCTCACTCAAAATGAGAATAGCACTAACAATACAGCTGTTTTGTTTTTTAGTGCCCTCCTGGCCAACAGGCAGCAGGGGTTTTGACACAAAGGCATCCTAGGGTCTAACTCACTGGGAGCAAGAATCTTATTTTCTAATAACCCCTTTGACTCTTACTTTTCTTCTCTCATTTAAATCCACTTTCCTGTACTCTAAGCTTCTATATCACTCGGTGCCAGCTTGGCATGGGGCACACTGCAAATAATAGCAGCTTTGACCCTCTCAATTCTATTTCTGCATCTCTCCTTGCTAAAAAGACAGAGGAGTGAGAGTGGCATCATTGGCACTGCAGATTAGATTGTTTGCTAGGCTGGCAGGATCCCCATTCCAAAACGCTTATGAGCCAAATGGCACAGAGTAACGAGGCGCTCTTTCAAATTGAGCCTGGATACTCTTCACCTGCAGAACAATGCCCACCGCTCTGGCAAGGACAGATGCTGGTCACAATTTGTTTCCATGCCAGAGGAAGTCTGTGTCCTGCTGCTGCTTTGTGCTTCCTTACTACAGGAAAGCATGCCACCTGTCTGCCCACATCACCCCCTCCCTTCCCCCACACTGTAGACCTCACTGTGCTTTTCAGGAAGCCGCTGTACTTTTGTAAGTGCAGCAGTCAGACGGCTGATAAATATAAGAAATGAGCTGCTTCAAATTCATATCAGAATGTCAACATCAAGGACTGTGCATGGTACACCCATTGGCAGTGCCAAGGACTCACCCGAATGGCATTCCTTGATGAGTTTTTGTCATCCACATTGACAGTGAGGGAGAAAAAGACAGCTGTGCTGTAGATGCCCTGTGTTCTGTACAGCATTTCGTTAAAGTCAGGTGTGGCACTGTTCTTGGTACTAGTTACATCCCAGCCACCACAGCTCTCAATGACATCCATCATGGGTCTAGCATCAAGCCGGTCAATCTCTCTCAGGTCCAAACAGGACCGGTAGAACTCCTTGACCTTCCTCTCTGCTGAGCTTTTTTCTTTTCTCTTGATAGGCAGCAACAGGAGCCTCTGCAGCTTATCTTCATTTTGCTCCCCTATGGCTGTGATGATGCCATAGCTGAGCTTGTCCTCAGGGATGCTGTGCCAGTGAAGCCAGTTTCCACATGCAAAGGTGTAAAAGTCCACACAGGGGTCAATAGTCTGATCAATATTTTTGGAGATGAACTGAGAAGCTTTCTGGAAGGCTTTCTTTTTTTGGCAGTCCTCCAGACACTGCTCCATAGAGAGGTACTTCAGGACCAGCATACAGCCCAAGATCACACATAGGCCAGCTGCAAAGACCAGTGCCGATAAGAGGCAGATCTCCCGTTTGCTCCAGTGGGGCAGTCCACTCCCTCTGGCTTTTCTGCTGCCCAAATGCAGGTTCAGTCCATTGCTCAGAGTCCCACTGCTGTACCTACTCACATATTTGACCTCCTGAAACTCATCATAGTGAGCTGTTAGAGAGTAGGTTTTTTCCATGGTTCAAAGAGGTGTGAATATTTGGAGCTAAGAACAAAATTGACATTCACACTGGCTTGACCCTTTGCGTTTTTAAAAGTGTAGCACACCTCACCTATGACTTGGGTTGAATGATTTGACACAATTTTCATCCAGTCTTTAGTATTCTGAAAATATGTCTAGTTAGCAGAATTTCATACATTGAAAGTGGAGGTCCACAGAGTCCACTTATTTAACATGGTTACGATTCTTTTGCAATGCTAGATATTTCAGCAGCCATAGACTGGGCACTCTGGCAAAATAAGATGTCCTGAATACAGAAGTGTTAGCAAGATGAAGTCTTACTATTTAAGCACAGCAGCAGTTATGTGATACTCTACAACGAAGATGCTCTGGCTGGGTCAGACTCCAATAAAGGGAGCATGCAATGGACTTTCATTGAATCTGTTTTTCTAGTAAGATGCTCTAAAAATATTAAGTTTCTTTAGGAAAGTTACCAAGTCCATTTCACATGAAAATATTCAGGCTGTTCTGACATGGAAACCCACCAGCATCACAGACTTCTAGTGGGGTGCTTTCGCAGGATCAGGCTCCTTGAAAAAGGATTCACCAGCAGATTCAAAAATTCCTAGATGGACTATTAAGTTCAGCTCTTCATTAATGAGCAAGATGAATTCCCATCTGCACTGGCTGGACACACAATGCAGCAGGATCCGGAGCCTACTGCAAAATCTAATTTTCTTGGAAGATCGGACTTTTACAGGAGAGTAATCCAAAGTGATTAAGCCAGTTTTGTAGGACCCACAAATTCAATCCAGTATGAAAGCTTCAGGTCCTTCTGGTAGGATACTTGTGACTGAGATCCTGCCTAGAGAATACTCAAGCAAGATCAGGTTCCTCCAAAAGGACACTTTAGCAAGATTAGGACCAAAGAAAGAGCACCACTGAGGAATCAAGGTTTGCAAAACAGACACTCCTGCAAAATCTGACTTCTTCAGCGGGGATGTCCAATGGTATCAGACCTGTTAGCAGATTGAGTTCACAACAGGCAAATAAAAAAAAAACAAAAAGCAAAAAAAAAACCAATCCTCCCAATAGGACACTCAAGCACCATCAGGTCCCAGTGGTTGATTTTCAATCAGCTTGCGTGCCTAAGGGGTCTGAAAAGAGACACAGAAATCAATGCTAAATGTTAAACAGACAGATTCTTTTGAGTTGTTGCAAACACTAAAATTGTTAAGATTGATTTCTGATGCTCATCATGCAGACACAGGAGGCTGGAAATGACACGCTGTTTAGAGAGCCACTGCGTGAGCTGGTTTACAGGAGGCTACGCTGAAACGGCAGCCAGCTCCTGTGGGTGCAGATCACTGGGACTGATCTTGTGTTCCCGCTTCGGAGTCGAGACCTTCTTTTTAACAAAATATAACCACCCCACTCCCCCCAAACACCCCCCCCCACCAGAGGCTGAGTAATGAAATGGATAGTCTGAGTCTGAGAGCTGTGCGCTGATGTGTTGCACAGATGCCTTGTCGCGTTGCGTCTATAGCTCTGCCTAATCGTGCCACTGAAAGTTGCCTTTGCCTTTAAAAACCTTTTCTTTACATTTGAACTTGAGTTTCCTGCTCTTGATGGCTTCCATACGAAATGTAAAAGCAGCCGCTGTACAGGTTCACATGCCTGTCAGTCTTGACTTGGTAATGGGCCAGTCGGGTGGATGGGTTGGGGGTGTATTGCACACAGTGGTGTGCGTTCATCTTCTCTTTCCAAATGATTCTTTTTCTTTTATCCACTTGTTTCAGGCGTCACTCCCAGAATATCCTAGACAGCAGGGGCCATCCCAGTAAGAGCCCTGTAATGAGAAACGCTCCAGTAAACACAGAATAGCTGTGGAAGGTAATGGCCTCTTATCCAGCACAGTGAATCACAGCTGATCGCTCACACAATGCAGTCATTGTTTACCTCTGCTTGTGATGCCCCTCCAGCACCCTAAATTTGCAGGCATTACAAGAACATTTCAATCAGAAGAGACTTTTACTGTAAATACCCCAGTAATGCACTTCAGGATGCCTGAGCATCACTTAACCAAATTATGCTGAACCCCCTCCCATTTGAAAATGTGGATCTGGGTAGTGTTTACTGACAACTGCACCTCTCTGTTTGGTCAACTTACACAACACCCCAAAACCCAAAGACCTTCAGAGTACCTAACATCAGACCAATTACCGAAGAACTGATAACCACATCTTGCAAGGGAACCCAAACTTATCATATCCTCCAAAACTGAATCACCCCAGAAGAGACTGAGCACCAGGGTCACTGTGAAGGCACTGTTATACCCTGCTAAAAAGGTGTCCTATCAGCAGAATCTGTCACAGAAATTATGTGATCACTGCCAGTGTAATTTAGCAAAATCCAAAAACAGACCCCTCAAGCTGCTGGGGCACTGCGGACAGTTGCTAGTCTGCGCTACACACACAGGTAATGCATGCACGAGTGCAAGTAGTGTAAAATGTGTGAGAGTTTGCATCAGTATGAAAATATTACGCTGAGTTATGAATAATATATGTGAGGTGCCCATTTCGGGTCGGTATGTACTATATATGCCTTTTACCTGTGAACCTGGGTGTGAGTGGTAGAAAAATCAACGTGAAGCTGGCGGAGTGGCAACTAAGAGGTGTGCTAACTGGGGCGCGCCTGTACCCTCACCTCCACCTTCTCCTCCCTCAGCATCCCGCCCCCTGACTCCAACACTCCAAACTGGAACCTCCTGTTGCAGACGCGACTCGATCCCTCTCCCGCGCACATGCTCACCCCTGAAAGGCGCTGTACAGGACCGCTGTACATCTCCGAGCCCAGGGCTGCTCCCACTCACTGGCGTTGCTGCTGTCGCCGTCGATACCGGCGTCCCGCGTACAGCTCTTCGCTGCAGCCAACACAGTGTGTAAACATTAAATACACAATTATTATGCAAATGAGCCCACTCATCGCCCGTGCTATTAAATCTTACCTCACAGCCCATTTACTGGAATGAGTAGCGAGCGCCGCACCGCGCCGCGCGCAGAGGAGAACGCTGCGGTCCGCGGACTTTCTTATTTCGCTGGAGAAAATTAACCGTTTGTCATCTGGGCGGAGTGGAGAAGAGTCCAAGGTCGGCGCGGCACTGAAGGGACTGGACGGTGGGAGGGGTGGGGGGAGTTTGCAGAGCGAAAAAGGTATTTATCTTTCGTTTAATTGAATTGTCCCTCAGCGTGTATATATGTTGCGGCGCCAGGGGTTTAATTAGGAAACCTGGCTGTACATGGTATACTCTAGCAATCCAACTGAAATACAGTACTGAGAAAAAAAAAAAGTTTGTGGGATTGCACTGGTGGTCTCTGGTCAAACAGGCATCTTGTCGGATTGAGACCGAAACACCTGAATGTGTGCCTTCGCTAATCCACATTACTTCTGTCAGATCGGGGTGCCACCTGTTGAACCCTACAGCTGATAAAAAAATACCATTAACGCACCATTTTCCTTCATCTAATTGAATATTACGCGTAAGCTGTTTGTTTCACATTTCTGTGTTTTTTTGACGTTTTATTGTATTTTCACCGCGTTAATATATTGCACTTTGCTTTCCGCTATACATTATATGTGTTTATTCTGTTTTATTCCAATAGCATACAACCAAACGTAACTCGAGACCCCCACTAGTCGCCGTCATCTGTTGAGTCATCTCTGCTGCCGCTCGTACTTTGCCCTATTTGCGATCCCATTCAATCTTCTCGATATGCCCTAAATATATATGGTGCCACCCAGTCTCTGCCATACTTCCAGAGTACTCCGCCCCCATTTTTCAACTCGTATCCCATCTAACTATTCTCTCGCTTCGGTACCCAAATCAGCCCATTTCTATGCAGAAGACTACGGCGTCGGTACCAATCATTCAAATTTAGTCTGCTTTTTTTTTTGATGTGTTTGGGTTTTTAAGGGTACTGCACTACGGGCTCACCGGCAGCATTACACTCATCAAGTTGTTCTAAATATTCTATCTGATTAATCGATTTTCTGATTTATGCGTGAGTTAAGGTGATGCGGAAGGGCTAAAGTATAACAATGCTATTGAAAGCCTTGTCCTTAGGCTGGTGCAACTCTGCAGCAGGATATTTGTTATTTCTATTACTGATAATCATACTATCATCATTTCCATCTCCAGTGGAATGAAGCTTGGCACACAGAGTAAACTGAATGCAGATACATATGTAGATCTATCTATCTATCTATCTATCTATCTATCTATCTATCTATCTATCTATCTATCTATCTATCTATCTATCTATCTATCTATCTATCTATCTATCTATCTATCTATCTATCTATGCATCTGCTGCACTTTTCATTGCCATGCTTGTGGCACATACTGGAAGGTTGGTGCTGCTGTTACTTTGCTCTGATATTTGTTGTATACACAGCTCTCTTAACCAACCTGCTATGCAAAATTGAAATGAATTAAATTGAATTTCAAAACTGTCATCTGTTATACAATCAATCAAAAGAACCCATTTAACAAAGTCTGACCCTCCAGTCCTCTGTGACCCTGAACTCTAATAATCCTTCTGCTCCATACTGACCCTTGCATTTCACTCCTTGACCTGTATACATCTGCAGGACCATTGGCTTTTCTTTATCTTCAAGTTCTCCTTAACCCCTTTGGTCTTTTGTTCTGTTCCTATGCCACTGGGTGCTTCAGTGCCTACAGTCTCCTTTCACCTCTTTGCCAATCTTACAGCCCTCAAAGCAGCACCTATGTGCAGATCATCCCAATCCTATAGTTTTGTTTCAGACTTGGTGACCACACAGCAGCAGTTACAGACCTACTGCATTTCCAATATTCATTTTTCATTTTACATTTAATCAGGTTTTCTAATATCTGTAAGTGGATTAACAGAGTGAGTGTAAATCAAAATGTAAGTGTGACAGCGACCTCACGGTCACTAGCAGGCAGTTACACTGGTTCCTGAAGATGCTTTCAAATAATTAGTAAATATTTGTAAGTGAATGGCACAGGGTATCCAGAACATTGGTGTTCCCTGCCACCTGACCAGCTAGTCAAAGCTTGCAATTGATGAGTTTTTGACAGTAAGTTTCCTTAGTTTCTTGGAACATGGTAAGAAGATAATATCAAAGAAAAAGTAAGTGGTGGAAACATCCTGGGGACACAAAGACAGACTGTTATGAGGATAAAATGAGAACAGAACCTCAGTATTTGATAGTACTATACTACTGTGTTCAGAAAACCAAATGCTTTATGTCACCAGATACCTGGGGGCCCACTAATTTGTAATGTTTTATTGGCTGTAGGATTCAATGACGTGAATTTTCAGTTTTCTCCCAGTGGCCCATTTGTGTCAATAAAGTGACAATGCATATTTATATATATAAATTTATCTTTATATATACATATAAATATTTATATTTATATACAGCATGATGTCATGTTAAATATGAGACACAATGTTAATCCATTCATTAATGTTCTGAACCTTTCCATGTCAGAGGGCAGTCCCTATAGCACCAAGTACAGGGTTACCAGATCATTATGGGGCACACTTGGCCAGTTTAGACCTGACAGTACACCTTACTTGGATATGTCTGACAGGTTGGAAGAGGCTATAGTAGCTGAAGAAAAAACAAAAAGTAAAACATGACAAAATGCAAAAGTATTGCAGTAAGTTAGTGATAGCGACCAAATTTGTGTGTTGAGAATTTTAGAAGAGTGTAAATGAGGTATATACTGAACTGATGGTAGGACCAAATATAGTAAAGACACATTATATTCACGAGAAGGTCCATTCATTTTAAGCCTAGACCCCACATCCCCCCAAGGTGTATGGTAACATCCATATGAAATGTGCCAACAGTTAGGGGTTAAAAAGTTGTTTTGCTCATAACATGCACATGTCCGTCTGGCTCAGTGTACAATGCATCAATGTTCTGTTTTGATGAGTGGATCAGCAAATCACAACTCAACAGTTGAAAAGGAAAACACAATCAGAGTTGTTGAACAGTTTGGTTCTGGATACCCTAAAGGCACTTAGCCAACATCTGACAAGAGTATTTCTCCTTGCAGAAGATAAGTCGCTCTCATTAGCATATCTTGGCTCTGTTTCATCCATCTCACTCACATTCCGGGGCAAAAAAAATATATATATACAGTTTTGTAACACAACCAATCTGTTCATGGAGAATTTAATTTCTGCCTAAGCTGCCTTTCAATCTTAAAAAAGATTTACTTCCGCACAAGACAATTTGGAAAAAAATCAGAAGAAGAGTAGTGCCTAGATCATAGAGAGCTGCGGTGGGCGTTACCATTTTTGAGCATTTATCCGCAGAAGCTGCCCTTCTTTTTAAGATAAAGACACATCGGTTCAAAATGCAGACAAAAAGGCACAAACATGAAGATAAAGCCTTTGAAAAGATTCATTACAAACCGAGGAAGTGGCCTGTAAAAGCCATCAAAAAGACAAGAGGACCCAGCTATAGTTGCATTTTAGGACAATGGTGCTTCTTTGCTTCAGTGACTTTGGTTCAAATCCTGGCTCGGCTGAGCTTTTACATTCTTCCCTTGGGTTTTCTACAATATGCATTGTGTATTGTTGTATTCAATTTGAGTATGTAAATCTGTGCAGTAACAGTTATAAGGTACTCTGCACCTACTGATCTTTGTTGGCTAATTGGAGAACATCCATCCTCCATCTATCCATCCATCTGTCCATCCATGCAATCACCTAGCCAGCCAGCCAGCCAGCCATTCTTTTTCTAACTTGTCATGTCATGTCCTATCATTTTATAACCTGCTTAGCCCTGAACAGGTGCCTATCTCAGCTAGCACAGGGTGTAAGGCAGCAACAAACCCTGCCCAGGGTGCCAGTCCATCAAAGTGCAAACATACACACACACACACACACAAAGTTACATACACATACACACACACTAGAGTAAATTCACCTAACCTGCATATCTTTGGACCATGGGAAGAAACCAGAGCACCTAGAGGGAACCAACACTGACACTCTGAGAACATGCTAACTCCCTGCATAGAGGACCCAGGATGCAATTTGCTTAATTCAAATTAAGAGTCATGGAGAGCTGAAGGCTATCACAGTACCATGAAACAACCCTAGACATGCTTACTAGTTCTTCACACTCACTCACACCAGACCAGTCTAAAGTGACCAGACCTACTGCAAATTTCATTAAGCACTAGGGCATACGGGTGGCATGGTGGTGCAGTGGTAGCACTGCTGACTCACAACAAGGAGACTGCAGTTCAAATCCAGGATACTCCCTGCATGGAGCCTGCATGTTCTTGCTGTGTCCATGTGGGTTTCCTCCAGGTGCTCCGGCTTCTTCCCACAGACATATGGTGGACTGGAAATGTTAAATTGGCACCCTGTCATACAATTGTTCCTGTCTTGCACCTGATGCTTGCTGGGACAGGCTCCAGCTTCCTTGGATAAGCCCTTTCCCTTGGAAAATGGTTTGATAAATAGACATACTGTATATTTTGTGTTAATTTTTGATTAACTGTGTTTAAAATCTTTTTATGTGGGTGCATTATGTACAGTAATATGTAAAGTTTGCAATTTTATTTGTTAACTGTAAATTGACTTCACTGCCCTGAGCCTGTGCTCAGTGAAGACAATTGTACACTAAAATATTGAATTCAATGTCCAATAGAGATGACTGGCTTTCAATTAACAATATGATACACAGGATCCTGATGCATAGGCAGTATTAGAGAATGGACATCAGTGGACACCAGGTCTTTCCAGAGAGTAAAGGACTTTCAATAGCAGACATTAGCATCCTAAGTGCGGTCAGATGTACGACTTGAGAGGATACTATCTAACTGGACTGGACATCTGACCTAAATCAGAATGTAAGGGTAATAAAAAACTAGTGTGCATTAGGTTTTATTTAAAGTGGTGACTGAATGGAAACTGTACTTAAATAGGAATCAGATGTATTAGCAAATGCTTTGACAGAGCAGCTAAATAGCATCCAAAAAACAAAGTGGGTATAACATATCAAGTCAAAACAATCTAAATGGCCTTGGTAGGGATGTGGACAATAAAAGATGGACAAAAAAGTGATAGCATTTTGATACTTTTAAATACTGTTACCCTAGTGTTTGGAATGGTTAGTTAAGGGGAGTGATTGAGAAAGTATCCATCCATCCATCCATCCATCCATCCATCCATCCAAAACCATTCTGTCCACTCAGCAATATAGGGAAACAAGATTGAATACCCTTGCCAGTGAAAACCTTCAGTCACTGTCATACTGGGAAACAAGAGAGGAAAAGTCCCTCCATTTCTCTTCCATGTTTCTTGTTCAGTCACCCAGGTCAATCTTGGCAAAACTGAGCAGTGCACTGAGGTGTTACGCGTTACATCTCCATTTAAAGGCCTCGTTTATCTTCATTGCAGTGAGGGCTGAGGTATACGTGCTTGAGCATTAGAACCTCACTGAATGCGTGCAATGGCAGAGGAAGTGACACACATCTGATGAGCCTCTGTAGTGGACTCAGTGTGTATTTGTGCGGGGGGTAGATGACAGGCTGAGAAACATGTGCTGCATGGCCAAGTGTGTGATGGAACATCATTGGACAACTGATCACTTTTAGTGCTAGGAAGAAGAGGATTTTTTTTTTGAGTGACTTCTTAATTAAAAGCATGTTATGTCAAAGCATAATCTCGCTCTCTCCACCAACTATAGCGCATAACATGTATCTCCCACCTCCCTTCCACCCCTTGGCCATCTTCCTGCTCAAAAGAAATTGGTCATTCTGGCTGATGAACCATGAAAAGCAAAAGCTTTTTGCTCATCTTGTGTGCTTTAGAGAAGTTGTGAAAACTCGGGGTGGGGGGGTCAGGGGGGTTGTTGTGTATAACTGTGTAGAAAACATAAGCATTTGCACGTACAACAGATGGAGTAATGTCTGGAACAAGAGGTGATCTATGCTTTTATTGAGCAAAAGGGTGTATAATGTATTGAACATGGAGATAATATGTGTTGTGAACGTGGCCCGGACTCAGACAGGCGGACATGTTCTTCATCACCACCACACGTTTATTTACAAGTATTCACACAGAATAAAGTCAGTGCACACAAACCCCCACACAGTCCTGGCCACACAATGCCTTCTCTTCGGGCCGCCTCCACTCTCCTTTCTTGCTTTGTCCTGCTTCCACCCAACTACAGCCTCGAATGAAGGGAGACGGCCCCTTTTATTTCATCCAGGCTCCAGGTGTATCCCGGCTCTCCTCCCTGGACACGCCCCAGTGTGGCGGAAGTGCCGGCTGTTCTCCCGGAAGCTCTCCGGGTGTCCCTGCTCCTCTTCCTCCAGCACTTCCTGGTGTGGCGGAAGTGCTGAGGTCCAGGGTCACCAAGGCATTGGGGTGCCCCCTGGCGGTGACCACGGGTCCCTACAGGGTTGGGCTTCCAAGCCCCCTACCCATGGCCCCCAAAGCAATCAGGATGGTGGCCCCCAACGTGATCCAGGGTGGGCATAGACACTCTTCCGGTCACTCAAGGCGCCCCGGCCGGGTCGTTGCCCCTGGCATCCCTGACAGTGTTTATGACAAATGTAGTATGTATGTATATATGTGTGGAACATGAGGGTTTTATTCGGGGTGGACTGGCCATTAGGACATTTGGGCAATGCCCGGTGGGTTGCGGACTCTGGTATGGTCATGGGCTGGCCGTTTCATGAAATAAATTTTATGTACTAGTTACTGTTTGACATTAAAATTAATTTTCTAAATTACTAAACATTATCTGTCCAGTACTGCAATTTATGTAGTCCTATATAATATACCATATTACGTCATCAAGTTGTTTTAGTTGTCAGTACACAATGTTGCAGTGAAAAATTTGGTCAAGACTGCCTTTTGCCGATTTCTGTTTCGATACCTCTGCATTTCGGTTAGCATATACATTATTGCAATGTATTTTATCTCATATCTAGTATTTAAATTCTTCGGTGCTAATAATTAATTTAGATTATGTATTATGTATTTTATTGTTCTCTGGTCGTCAGGGTGAGTGATAATTAGTGGTTTTCAGCTGTGGTTATTAGTATGATGAAATAAAGTTATAAAGCACAGGATAGGAATTTTTCATATTAGGATGGATCATTTGTAGTTATCATTAAGTTAATAGAACATCTCAGATCTGATGATGACGTCACTGCTGAACAACTACAAGCAGAACTAAAAAGCTTTGGACAGCAGTGGTCAACACTTAAACAATCAGTAGCAGACACTTACACTGCGGAGGATGACAATGACAGTGACCGTGAACAAAATGGGACAACTGTGTCAACTTGCAGGTCTTGTAAAGACTGTCCTCTCTGCTGCTACAAGGTGCTACTTTGGTTGAACCTCCTAACTGATGCTTACAAGAGCATTGGGCTTGCCTACAAGCTACTGCTAATGCTGCCTGTGTCGTAAGTGCAGTATGAAAGATCATTCTCTGCGCTGAAAAGAATCAAAAGCCATCTGAGAACGATAATGATGCAAGAACATCTCGATGCCTTCATGTTGATGTCAGTGGAGAAAAGTATCCTAACCAAACTTCACACTAACAGTATTGTTGATAATGTGGCTGTTAAAAGCAGAAAACTGCGTAAGCTACTAGCCTACTAGGGTACTGGCACTTGGACATGACATTGACATTTGGCATGTACTCTAATAACGTGTAAGCCGTATTACTAAATTTTTATTTTTCATTAAATTTTATTTCTAAGCATGTCGTCAAATTTTATGTTGTGTCTAAACAACAGTGTACAGATTAAGTTTGGCAACAGTTTAGATAGAATTGATATCATAGGCTCATAGCAAAAAGTGAGCCACGTACTCATCAAAAATTTTAAGAAAATTACAATAAATAATGGGCTGAGTGGGTTGACCTCGTCACCTCACTTGTTAAAGGATGCCTGAGCCGGTTTTTAGACCCAGTCTGCTCCTGGTTTTATTTGTCAAACATGGGGAAGATGTGTGGATAACACATTTTAGGGTAGACATTTATGGAATAGACAAAATATTCACATGGGTGCAATATGAGGACATACAGTATATATGTGGAACATGTATAGTATATGATTTGCCAAACTTGAAAAGTTTTGGGTGGAACAATGGGAAAATGCATGTATAGAGCAGGGGAGGTACTTTTGCAGAATGTTGGGTTTGCAGTGGGTGAGAAAGAAGATTTTTGGAGTGAGTTGGATGAAATGATGAACAGTGTACCTATGGGACAGAAAGTGGTGATTGGAACAAATTTCAATGGGCATGTTGATGAAGGGAACAGTGGAGACGAGGAGGTGATGGGTAGGTATGGTGTCAAGGAGAGGAATGAAGAAGGTCAGATGATAGTAGATTTTGTCAAAAGGATGGACATGGCTGCGGTGAATACGTATTTTAAGAAGAGGGAGGAACATAGGGTTACGTACAAGAGTGGAGGAAGATGCACACAGTTAGATTACATTCTATGCAGAAGAGTTGATCTGAAGGAGATTGAAGACTGCAAAGTGGTGGCAGGGGAAAGATTAATTAAGCAAAATAAAATGGTGGTCTGTAGGATGTCGTTGGAGATCAAGAAGAGAAAGAGAGTGAGGGCAGAGTCGAGGATCAAGTGGTGGAATTTGAAAAAGGAAGACTGCAAGATTAAGTTTAGGGAGGAGGTGAGACAGGCACTGGGTGGCAGGGAAGAGTTACCAGACAGCTGGGAAACTACAGCAGATGTAGTACCAGTGACAGCAAGAAGGGTGCTTGGCGTGACATCTGGAAAGAGGAAGGAGGAAAAGGAAACCTGGTGGTGGAATGAGGAAATACAGGAGAGTATACAGAGGAAGAGAATGGCAAAGAAGAAGTGGGATATTTAGAGAGATGCAGAAAGTAGACAAGAGTACAAGGAGATAAGGTGCAAGGTTAAGAAAGAGGTGGCGAAAGCTAAAGAAAAGGTGTATGATGAGTTGTATGAGAGATTGGACAATAAGGAGGGAGAAAAGGACCTGTAACAATTGGCTAGACAAAGGGACTGAGCTGGGAAAGACGTGCAACAGGTTAGGGTGATAAAGGATAAAAATGGAAATGTACTCACAAGTGAGGAGAGTGTGTTGAGCAGATGGAAAGAGTACTTTGAGAGGCTGATGAATGGAGAACAAGAGAGAGAAGAAGTTGGATGATGTGGAGATAGTGAATCAGTAAGTGCAACGGATCAGCAAGGAGAAAGTAAGGACAGCTGTGAAGAGGATGAAAAATGGAAAGGCCGCTGGTCCAGATGACATACCTGTGGAAGCATGAAGGTGTTTAGGAGTAATGGAAGTGGAGTTTTTTAACCAGATTGTTTAATGGAATCTTGGAAAGTGAGAGGATACCTGAGGAGTGGAGAAAAAGTGTACTGGTGCCAATATTTAAGAATAAGGGGGATGTACAGGACTGCAGTAACTATACAGTGATGAGCCACAGCATTAAGTTATGGGAAAGAGTAGTGGAAGCTAGGTTAAGAAGTGAGGTGATGATTAGTGAGCAGCAGTATGGTTTCATGCCAAGAAAGAGCACCACAGATGCAATGTTTGCTCTGAGGATGTTGATGGAGAAGTTTAGAGAAGGCCAGAAGGAGTTGCATTGCGTCTTTGTGGACCTGGAGAAAGCATATGACAGGGTGCCTCGAGAGGAGTTGTGGTATTGTATGAGGAAGTCGGGAGTGGCAGAGAAGTACATAAGAGTTGTACAGGATATTTACAGGGGAAGTGTGACAGTGGTGAGGTCTGTGGTAGGAGTGACAGATGCATTCAACGTGTAGGTGGGATTACATCAGGGATCATCTCTGAGCCCTTTCTTTTTTGCAATGGTAATGGACAGGTTGACAGACGAGATTAGACAGGAGTCCCTGTGGACTATGATGTTTGCTGATTGTGAGACATTGTGATCTTTAGCGATAGTAGGGAGCAGGTTGAGGAGACCCTGGAGAGGTGGAGATATGCTCTAGAGAGGAGAGGAATGAAGTTCAGTAGGAACAAGACAGAATACATGTGTGTAAATGAGAGGGAGGTCAGTGGAATGGTAAGGATGCAGGGAGTAGAGCTGGTGAAGGTGGATGAGTTTAAATACTTGGGATCAACAGTACAGAGTAATGAGGATTGTGGAACAGAGGTGAAGAAGAGAGTGCTGTCAGGGTGGAATGGGTGGAGAAGAGTGTCAGGAGTAATTTGTGACAGATGGGTATCAGCAAGAATGAAAGGCAAGGTCTACAGGATGGTAGTGAGACCAGCTATGTTATATGGGTTGGAGATGGCGGCACTTGCCAGAAAGCAGGAGACAGAGGTGGAGGTGGCAGAGTTAAAGATGTTAAGATTTGCACTGGGTGTGTCGAGGATGGATAGGATTAGAAATGAGTACATTAGATGGTCAGCTCAAGTTGGATGGTTGGGAGACAAAGTCAGAGAGGAAAGATTGCTTTGATTTGGACATGTGCAGAGGAGAGATGCTAGGTATATTGGGAGAAAGATGCTAAGGATAGAGCTGCCAGGGAAGAGGGAAAGAGGAAGGCCTAAGCAAAGGTTTATGGATGTGGTGAGAGAGGATATGCAGGTGATGGGTGTAACAGAACAAGATGCAGAGGACAGAAGATATGAAAGAAGATGATCTGCTGTGGCAACCTCTAATGGGAGTAGCCGAAAGAAGGAGAAGAAGAAGAAGAAGGGGTGCACAGAGTATGTGAAAAATGGGGTGAATATGTCTTTGGAATATAGTGGTGTATATAGTTATGCAACATGAGTAGTGTTTGGGGGTGTTGTTGGAGGGTAGCATATATGTGTGAATGTCTTTAAGGTAACTATGGGTGTAGTGTGGATTACCGGTAAAGTCAGCTGTTTTAAAAAAAAAAGAAACCATTGCAGTTAGAAGCCTGTTGGTTACTGCAACCACAGGAACCCATCCTTAGTTTCACTGGCTGAGACAGTTGTTCTGTAATCCAACTCCTGTTCAAGACCAGCAGACAGAGAGATGTCACTCGGAACCAATTCCTGAGTGGAGATGTGAGGAACATATGGTGTGTGGTGAGGAATACGAGGGTAAATGGCAATTGGGAACAGGGTAACAGGTGTACAAGCT
This sequence comes from Polypterus senegalus, assembly GCF_016835505.1. NCBI lineage: Eukaryota > Metazoa > Chordata > Cladistia > Polypteriformes > Polypteridae > Polypterus > Polypterus senegalus. The sequence goes on from NC_053154.1 coordinate 188,839,057, forward strand.
GCAAATTTCTTTCAATTGAATTGTGGTGAGCAAGTGAGGCTTGGATGAAGCTCCAAAGTACTTTTCAGAAGTCCTGGGAAGGAACCCAAAGCATTAAATGGGACAAGAAAGTGTGCAGTCTTCCTACTTTTTAAAACACCAAATAAACCAAATCATGTGGTTAATGGGGATAGATGACTCTATGGCAGTATGTGAGTTGTGGTCTCCATAATTAAGTCATTGAAATTCTTTAGACCTTTGATCACCCTAATCAAGGCATTTTGCAGCCCTGTGTCCTACTCTTAGACCTTGTGGATGCTATGGCCTGCTCACTATTGGTTGGAGGAGTCTATTTCTTTGGCAGTAGTCACTATCTTCCAAAGCCTATAGTGGAAATTCTGCTTTTCTTAGTTGCAGTCATTTAGCCTGCTCACTCTAGTGCAGCAGTTTATATCTCATAACTATAGTTAACATATTATGGTCTATAGCTTGCACCTTTATCCAATCCACCGCACAGATTATCTTTCCCAATTTCCACAGCTGGAATAATGGGAAATGAAGGGACTCACTCATGGGCTCACAGTGAATACGTGCAGGTGATTGAACTGGAATTCTTGGGTTTTACAGTCCTAGTGTGTCAATGAAGGAAATCCTCTCTTTTTAGAAACCAAACTTCATTTTCTTGCATGACAAGTAGGGATATTGAGCACTAACATTTTCAGGCATGTGGTCAGTAAAGATGGGTCACAGTGTGCTTGCAGTCCTTCTTTCTGAGTTATTGTCACCTATATCTGATTCATTATTGAACATTACTCTTTCTATATAGCAATGTTCACTAAAGCAATATATCATTGAGATAAGATACTGCTGCCATAGCCCATTAATTATGGGTTTCTTTATAAAGAAGCTGGTGGGCATCTAATGCTAGCCGGAAGTGCAGAGCAGGAGACATGGCAGGAAGGGAGAGTGCTGCTCAGAGGCCTGGTATGTTAAGCTCTTTTGTACATTTTGCGTATTGATTTTGTCTTCCCTACTCAGAAAGCAGCTAAGCTGGGGAGGCAGCGCAGGGACACGGGCACATAATTAAGCCTTTGGGAGAGCAGCTCATCTCTGTGAGATGCGATAATGGAAGTTGATGTGCAGAGGAGAGGGGGTGGCTAATTTTAGCCTCTTCGTCAGGCGGTGACTGTGGAAACGTCAGTTTCAGCACGTTGGGTGGGTGAGGGTGGGCACAACCACTTTGCTCCCCGGCACTAGGACCATCTCAGTCATCCTCCTTCTCTTGTTCACCCAGCTTAACTTGTATGATGACTCAGGTCCAGGTGTCTAGCCATGCTTACACTCCACCTGACTTCCTACTTACAGTGTCCACTTCTTCAAATCAGTTCTGCGTGCTTATCTGATAATGTAGTCTTCCATTTGGCATATTGCAGCACAGTAGGCCATGCTGCACCCCTCTGATGCCTGTCATTCTGCTCAAACAATCAGTTCCTTGCCCCAGGGTGATGCCCGCTGCTTAATCTATTCTCAGTCTTGTCACGTTCCCTTATTGCATGAACAGTGGGTAATGAATCCCTGCCCACCTTGAGTAGTGCTCAGGGCCACCTGAAGTCCCACAGAGATGAGAATTGAAGAGTCATCTTCTTCCTATTCCTCCTGCTCCCAGAGGATTCCAGTGCCATCTGAGTCTAAGGGACTTTCTAAGGAATATTGAACACTTTACCTGTTAATGAAGGGGAGTCATGAGATGTCTTGTGTCCTCTGGTTAAAGAGGCTGGGGGGTCGGGGCTGATGGTATGCTTTCTTTTCATTTCAAGGAGCTTACGGAATAGTCTTGTATTATAGGGCCTCTAGTAAACCTCTGTATTGTCCATTTTCTAGTGAGGCTTCTTATGGAACCAGCTGGTTGCCTTCAGCATGAAAGCAATCGCATAAAAAGTCTGGTGCAACCTTCCTGGAGATCTCAGTGACTTGTTAATAAAAGAGGGATTCCCAAGAGATCATACCAGTTTTACCTTGCATGCTAGTTTCTTGTGTCCAACAGCATGTAATGGGTTAAACACACTAGAAGGGGCGCACACTTTGGTGTTTTGATCCTAATTCCAATCACACTTTGATTTTTCCATTCATTGTGTTCCCTGTGGGACCCCCTGCCAGATCTTCATTTCCGAAGTCTGATCTGCTGTGGCGCAATCATTCCCACACCGACCCAGCGGGGGGCCGCCTCATCACTTGCTGGAAGGTAATCAGGAATGTGTCAGCCTGTCAGCAGCTCCTGGAATGACATGTTTATCAAAAGCCGGAAGTGGGTGTCTGCCTGTGAGAGGGCCAGTCGGCTGCTCAGCAAGAGGGGGTAGCGGGCAGCTTGACGTGAGGGCGCAGAATGCGTCATGGATTGCAATACAAATGAATGAAAGAAGATTCCTGGATGGGCATGCACCTGTGTTTACTTCAAGCCTTCATGCTGCCCCACTTCCCTGGATTTCGGAGGTTAATGCCCTACACTGGGTATGGCTCATTCATTCTTATGATGTCCATCCATTCCAGTCCTCAGAAGACCCATTTCTCCCTTTGCTCAATCTCTGTCTTGATATTAGTCACCCCGCAGCTCCCTTTTTAAAATTCTTATGTCCTGTTCTTGAAAAGTGCAATGTAAAGAAAATCATGGCAGATTTCCAATTCCTCACCAACTTGGACCACTTACTATAAAATAATATGTGGGGTGCTATCATGCCCAAACTACATTCTCACAGTCTCTTTGCTTTAGATTCTTGCCGCTGACCCACAAGAGAGCCCGCTGTTAAATAAAGCCGTAAATTGAGTGAATCAGAATGGAAATGGCACTGCAATCATGCGTGTAAGAGAATAGGCGAGCTTCAACATATGGGAGCTGCTGGCATGAGTTCTACTGGCACCTTACTTGGTTTGCACAGGAGTGGGTATGGCCATGCTATAATTTGAATCCAGCATTTTATCGTGTGAGGACCAAAGATTAGACAACCTCTGACCCCATGGGGGTTAATGGACTCAACCTTCAGACTGTGATACAAAAAAAAAAGGACCCTGAATGGCAGCGATGCATCCCAGGTTGGCACATTCTTTAAATAAATATGGATTTTCTTTTTTTCATTCTCATAACTTTCTCACAAAATATATGCTGCATCGTTTGTCACCCTGACACCTGGCCGGTTCCCATGGAAACACGGTCATTCCTGCACAGAGGACGCAGCAGTGAGGAATTTGTTTTGGGGGAGAAATTTCTGGGAGAATTTTCTGTGGTGTGGGGGCACACCAGTAATGGCAACCTGATGCTTGCCTCCTGTCAACTGGGTTATACTGTTGTGCCACTTTGTTGTATGGGCTGCATCCTACCCATCAACATGATGAGCCATCAGCCAGGAACAACAGGTATGCTTCAGTAATTTTGGGGTTCTACTGATTACTGTATCCACCCACTGCAACTGGGTGCAGTGTACTAAAGTGTTCACATGCCGCACCTAAATCATAAACCAGTGCCCACTGCCAAAGAACAAGAGCAATCTAATGTCCCTTTGAACACTACCAGCATGTAAGTTACTGCTCCAGAGTGTGCCCATTGAGATCACATTCCCACTTGCTGAGCATTAGGGACATTAGGTTATGCCACATCTGTTAGTATGGTTAACCTCATACAGTCCACACACAAATATACTGAAATGCCATAAAGGGTTCCAGACCTCTAACCACTTACTTGAGTGGTGGCAAACCAAAAATTGAACATGAATGATAATGAGGCATCCTGATGAGTCATTGGAAATGGCTTCAGTTTTTACATTCAAAATTACATTCAAATGTCTGTCCTTTTTCTAATTCACTTATCCATTTCAGAGTTGTAGGGAAGTGGTATCTATTCTGGCAGCACTGGGTGCAAGGGAACACCTTCACAGAAAATTAATTAATTTAGAACTGCCGAGTAACCCACAACACAGGTGTTTGAAATGAAATGCCATGAAAACATAGGTAGAACATTGAAACCCCACCTAGGCAAGACTTAGGCTAAGATATGAACCCAGGTCTCTGCAGCAGTGAGGCTACAGTGCTAGCCACAGCACCACCTCTGTACAAAAGTAAACATCTTAATTATTTCCAACTGCTAAGGCCTTAAAGGACCTTGACTGCAGGAATATTTCACGTGCTGTTTAGGAGCACTTGATGGACGGCTCATTGTAGCCCATCTCTTTGTCTCCATTAGCGTCTGGTGGGAGGCGGCCAACATGCTTCAGATTTATGGCTCATAAGCAGAGGGGTCACTTGGAGGACAGCTCTCATCTATCCTGTTGCGCTGCCCGCTGTTCAGCTTCCTTCTTACCTTTATATATGTAAAACATTTTCAGAATCAGATTGCATCTCAAAAATAGAAGACCCAGAAAAAATTATCAGCTTGAAGCACGACAGATACTAGACCACATGATAGGAGTGAAAGGGGTCATTAAGGACCTTAAAGTAATGGCGCCCAAGAGGTCCTTCAGGTTAATGGATGCTCTCCAAAACATCCTGAAATATATTTAGGAAGGTGACCATTAGGATCTTGGATAATTGGAATAAGTGGAACACAAAATCTGAGACTGGAGTGGGAAGTAATGCTAAGCCTCAGTGAATGAAAAGTCTTTTCATGGCAATAAATGGCAAGGGCATCAAAGTCCTTAATTTGATGTCTAGCAGTCTGGATAAATGGATCTTCCCTAGTCCTGGATAATAGAGCTCTCAGAGGCCTTTGAGTATCTACAAAATCCAAGAAAACCAAACAGAGGACAGTCTTTGAGATTATAGCCCAATGAATTTGGTGGGATCTAAAGAGTTCATTTAAGGATGGGGCAAGCTGAATCCACATGATTCTTCAGACCTATAATTAATAGGAACCACTAAGAACTAAATGGAGAAAGCATAATTACGAAAGTAATTATGAACAAATGGAATGGGTGCAACATTCAAGGTCATGAGGTTAGTTGGGTGATCATTGACACGAGTAATTTGCATGAGTGTCCTTTAAGATCATGAACCATTGGAGTGAATATGGCCAACACATTCATGGAAAATGGCAGGGAGTGATACGTTATGAGTAACTAGTGTGACTACAGTGGTTGAGGTAATAGGTATTTAGTGTGAGTGTGACCAATACGTTTATATAAAGGTGTATGTGAGGCATTTGGTTTATTGATGACCAGTGTGAGTACAATATTTGAGGGTCATTAGTAACTGGTGTGAGTGGGAATGACAAGTTCGTTGGTAACAGGCGTAAACTTGACCAACAAGTTCATAGATAAAGAGAGTGACCTTTAGGTCATGGATAACTATTTTGCATATGGCCATGGGTAATTGATATGAATGTGATGGGCACATTCATTGACAATGACCCTTGAAGTCACTAACAATTAGTGTGAATGCAGCCTTTAAGGTAATCAAAAACTGGCATGATAACAATTCTGTATGTCACGAGAGTATGTATAATTTACAAGGTCATGGGTGTTGTATTTCAGCCAGGATTCCCACCTGGCTGGGGTTCAAATATTATTTGTATGTCTTTCTTGTTTACTTGTGATTCCTTTGTTTATGTTACTAATGCTTGTGTATATGTTTTGCATTATACTTTGTTTTTTATATATCCACTTTAATGCCACGAGGGTTCACGTCCTGGGTCCTCCCTGTATGGAGTCTGCATGTTCTCTTTGTGTCTCCATGGGTTTCCTCTGGGTTCTCCAGTTTTCTCCCATGGCTCAAAGAATGTGAATTGGCCACACTAAATTGGCCCCTATGTGTGTTTGCCATGAGTGTGGGTGTGTGTGCTCGCCCTGTGATGGACTGGCACACTGTTCAAGGTTTGTTCCTGGCTTGCGCCCTATGCTATCTAGTCTGGGCTCCAGCACATCCCATGATCCTACTCTGGATTAAGCGGGTTGGAAAAAGAAATACTGTAGAATGAAAAAAAATATTCATGCATTTGTTATGTGCCTTTTTAATTTGTGAGTGGTCCCTCAAGAGGCAGGGTCATCTTTCTATCACTGCAAGGGACTGCCCTCAGCCGTATAAAGATGGGGGCCACACACATTTCCTTGTGGTTTATCTGAATGTATTCTGGAGTTGATGAGTGGTTACTGAGATTTTTCTGTGCTTTGTGATTTTCTGGATATTTTGAACCTGTGCTCTGTTTTTGACTTCACCTTGGATTCTGCATTGGGACTTGATTTGTTTTGGTTTCACTTTATTGTACCTTTGTGCTCCTGTGAGCTAATGTTTGGTTCTACAGAGCTTTTCAATAACAACAATTTTATTTGAAAAGATTCGATGTGGCCATTTGTGTTACTAGCCAGGATTTTTGACAGGATTTCTCCCCTCTAGAGGGCATTTTTGGAATTTTTTAGAACTTACATGCTTGGGAATTCACAAGCTTCACTACATTGGGTAATGGGAGTGAGAGGTACCCTCAAGGCAATGGATAGGTGGAGTGAGAAGTAACCTCAATACCATAAATACGTGATGTGAGAGGTACCTTCAGTGTCATAGATCAGTGAAAGAAGTACTACCAATAAGTGCATGGACACTTAATGAGATACAACCTGAGATACACCCATGATGTCATGTATAGCTAGGGCCAATGCAGTGCTTGAAACCATGGAAAACTAGTGTGAGTATGACCTTCATGGCTGTTGTTGCTTAGGAGTCCCAAGTACTTCCAATAATGCCTACCTAAAGGGTATATACTGCCAAAGCCAGGCTAGATATAAGGACAACACAGAATACCTGTATTTATAAAATAAAAAGGCTTATTTTCACAAAAATGACCTGTTCAAAAACAAGCTCTATAGAGCACAAAAGGCAAAATGGAGTTCACAAAAACAAAAGGAAATCCAGGAGAACAAGGTCCTGATACAGAAATACAGAAATAAGGCTAAAACAAATAAACAAACAAACAAAAAACAGGAAAAGGTCAAAAATCCATTAATAACAATAAGGACTGTATAGCAAAACTCAAGCAACTCACCACTCTCTGGCATGTTCAAAATGAACTGCCAGGAATGGGGGAAAACCCTCCTGATTTATACGGCAGAGGGCAGATCCTAGGGGCGATTGTCAGGTAGTCCTGTCTCTTGGGGGACCACCCACAAAACACCTAGAACATAACACAGTCAACCTATAGACGTGATCAAAAACAAAGAATGATGCCCATAATAAAAAAATCATCATTAGCATAGAAAATGGCACAAAAATAAACAATAAAAACCCAGCCGGAGGAGGAAAACAGGCTGAAACATGACAATGGTCATGGATAAGAGAAAGATGGAGAAACAACAAGTTAACAAATACTGGGAGTGAGCATTGTCTTCAATGTCTTGGAAAAACAAAAAGGTATTAGTGTAACCATCAAAGTCATAATAGCTGTAAGTGGGACTTTGTAAACCGGAAAAAGTGGGAATAATAGAATTCATCAAGTGCTATGTAACCAGAGGGAGCTGAGTTAAATATTACGTGACAGGTTTGAATGAGACTTACAAGGATCTGATGACCTCAGTTGAGGGTAATTGGCCTTCTTTAGCCTTCTGTAATTATGTGAAGCACCTTAAGTCTTCAAGGGCAGGAATGATTGGAGTCCACAGATTTCTGGAAATTTGTGCTGAGTCTGCCTTTGTTGTAATGGACAAATCAAGTAAATGGGACTCACAAAGGTGTTTGGGTAAGGAGAAGAGTGATATCCCTGTAAAATGTTTGCCTCTACATCCCGAAGGCCTAGATTACTCAAATTAGGGGTACCATATTAGTTGTGTTTTGAATTTAAGGTTTTGGGAAGTTTAGAATTTAGATATGCTTATTTAATATTCATTATATTTTGACTTATGACCCCAATGTGTTTTTTGTTTCTGGAATTCCTTGTCATCCTCTGATCCATCATTTTAGCCTTTCGGCCTACTGTTTTTTCTGTCTTAGCAGAACAGTAGAATTCAGTGGTCTTTGAGACTGAGAATGTTGCCCCTCACCATTGTGGTAACTAATAAATGGAGCGATTAAGCTAATATTGGACTCACAGGACCTGAAACCTACTGGTAACAATGTCTAAGTGTGGCTTAGTCTTCTAGATCACAGGTATTCTTGCATATTTCTGTTTCTACCAATAAGTGTAATGAATCTCTGATTGAGCCTCTGGTGTGAGGGTTACACTCCAGAGTTATTTATTTTGTACTAGTTGATTACCCAGTGGCTTCGCTCACTGAGTGCAAGGGAAAAGAATAAAATGTAGTATATAAATTATTAAGCAGTAAAACATTAACATGTAAGAAGTAAAGATACATTGAGCAGTACTGGAGTGCTTTCAGGTAATATATAACAGGTAAGTAGAACTAACAGCAGCTTAAATGTATTTGCATCATCTCTCAGTAGCAGATCCCTTGTGAAAGGTGCTACACAACTGCTGAGGTATAGAAATTACATTTTCTATGCGATCCTGCAAATTTCTGCCTGACAACCTTGCACTACGTGCCTGTGATTTAAGAGAAAAATTATTCTGAGAAATGTGGACGCTGCCCTTCCATGCTTAACGGCCAGAAGGTCCAAACAATGCCCAAGTCCAAAACTTAACATGAAGAGGTCGGTACATCTTCTTAGATGCAAACCCTCCATCTTCTTAAAAGAATTTATCACAAAAGCAACCTTGAATGTTGCAGGGTTTTAGTGATCTGAACTCACCTTAAGGGACAGTAAGTAGTCGTGAAGCACAATTTACAAAGAGAGTTTTGCTTTGATGGCGCCGATCACACGCATTCACAATGATTTCCACTTACCCAGGAGCCGACGGGGCACTCAAAGTGTCACAAACAGTGCGAGAAGAGAGGACGGCACCCGAAACTGTGAAGCTCTCGACCCGGCAGAGCAGCCTGACATTCCGCGCCTCCGAGCGTCCACTTTGTTCTCACAACCCCTCGCCACTGAAGGCGGTCTCGTCTTCACATTGTTTACAGCATGGTGCAGTTAAAAAGTAGAAAGACGCAAAGCTGTTTTCTTCATCTCTTCTACTATCAAGTACTGCCAATTAAAAAAAAGTTATAATGTGGCAGTTTCCGCGACAGTCACTTGGACAAATAAATAAAACTCTGTCAGAATGTGCCTGGTGGCGAACGGCTCAGTGCTGGAGTCCAGAGAGGAGGTCTGGGAGAGGGCGACACGGGGCACACTTCTATGGGATAGATTAGCGTGTTTGTGTTTACTTCTTTTTAATATCAGTAAATTAACTCTAACACAAATAATAACAATTCATAAAGATGATATAAAAATGGCGTCCACAAACGAAGTGATTAGTTCCTGTATTATAATATGTTCTGTGGTCACACGTAATTTCCATTTCGCATGGTCATACATAATTTCCGTTTCAAATGCGAAAAGAATTTTATATATATATAGATTAAAGGATCTTGGATTACATTCAGAAATTATTTCATGGAGACAAGACCTTAAAGAGCTAAGATCTTAATAAGTCTAGAAAGGTTTGGAAATGTCTAGATGTGTGGAAATGTTTAAATGTCAAAGACACTGAAGAAAGGAGAGAGTGTGAAGCTCATTCCCAAAGTTCTACATTTAAATGTTTAAGGTAACAAAGAGCTATCTACCTGATATTGAGAAAACACCTCCACTGAGATCTGCATGCCTGCTTTGAAGCCCTCATTTGAGCCCATTTGATGTGGTGAATGACCCTGTTAGATCTGGCTATTAGATCTGACCACTACAAACTGTTGTCATGATGTCCCTCTGATGCTATCTTTCTGGCAGCGGCTGAAGGAACGTTTCCTAATAAAAGAATGCAATTAGTGACTCAGTGGTGGGGCTGCTGGCCATTAGCTGAGTTCAACAAGCCTCATGACAAGATATCAATACTGAGGCTTTGATCGGCAGCCTGCTAACGTGCCAAAGTACAAGAGCTGCCCACCGTCCACTTGACATATTCTAGCCTGAAGCATGCCTTCAGATTTTCCAGAATGGAGTCGATGACCTAAGAATATTCATGTCTGGATCTCTGCCACCATTTAGTACATTAATATTCCTGCGCACAATTTGCACTCTCCCTCTTGATCCCCACTTGAAATACTGCAGTATGCAATTCCTGGTCTTGCCAGATTATTCCAATTTGGAGTCTCATGTCCCCGTGTTCCTGTCCCCTCACCTGAGTGGCCTCTCTGCTTGATGAGTGTGACAATGCAGGAGGTGCCGACCTCTCTGTCTAAAAGAGAAACTGGCAGACTGAGGCACTCTGCCCTCTGTCAAAGCCCCATTGTTTCACACAAAAGGCTTTTTCCTCTGAGGCGGGTGATTAAATCAAAGTAATTAAAGGGAGCACAGCTCCCAAGGGAGATGCAGTATTAGCTTCGCCCCCTCCGGCGGGACTGGCCCGCTACTTTCATTTTATTTTGCTGCTTAATTGCTTTAGTGCCAGAGAGGCAGCCTTTTAGTCCAATGCAAGACTTTTAGCAGTAAATACATTGACGATGGTCTAGCAGGGATACTTGCAGCAGGATCGACTTGGTGTGGCTTGACTTTGGGGTGAAGAACCTTGGATTTTTGGCCAGACAATGGCAGTGAGAGTGTTTTGTCAGGTGCTATATGGCTTAAGAAAAGTGGTGCCTAGGTCAAACGAAATGACCTATTGGGAGACAATTAAGAAGAAAATAAATCCTTAGCTGTCAGGTCCAAGTGCAGTACCAAGTGGGCTAGTTAAACCAGTTCAATAAGCTTTATGACTTACTATTCAACACTCTTGCTTACTTTGAAAAGTTTTACACAGCGGGAATCAAACTAAAAGTTTTCCTTGAGGTATTAAGGGTTACGAGTAGGAAGATCTTTTCATGGGTTTATGGTTACGAATCACAAAATTTCCTTATGTGTTTCTTATTTTTGTTTCTGTAATTCTGCTAGAGATGGAAATAAGGCAAGAAAATCTAATATTCATGTAAAAAAATAACTTAGCATTTTTGTGCGGAAAACTGCCATGCGTCTTTGTACAAAAATTATAGGAAAGATGCTCTGAAAATTATAGGTAGTACTTCAAGAGAAGAGGCAAAGAAGAATTTAATTGAAACTAAAGTGAGGAAAGATCCTTAGCTTATTTGCCACCAAAATTTTGGAAACTCAGGCATATAAGAATAGTATTAAAAATGTTCTATCTAGAAAACTGTTGCAAATTTTTCAGCATTTAAATGCCTCAGGCTAGAAAGGCTGCCAGTCTGTGGTTCCACAATATAAACTTCCAATGAAACAACTTAAATGCAGCTATCAACATACCAAGGGTTGTTAACTTTTCCGGCTGGGTGTTTACTTTTCCCTAACATCGAAAAGCTGATCAATATGTACGACCTCTAATAACTGAAATAGTCTTGGCCACTCGCTGTGTCATAAAGAAAAATTGACAGGGCATGCAGTCTGGCAGAATCAGGGTCCAGGAAGATGACACTGAGAACTGATAGAACTGGGCTCGAGTAAGGTGAACTTGTACATTACTGAGCTGGAGGTTAAGCCAGCCAAAATAAACCTTTATTGTGCTGTGAGTAGATAGAAGTTAACTGCTAGTGAGTAAGGACTGGGTCAGACCTCAGACAAGTAAGGTTAAAAAGATCTGATGTGATTGACTAAAGAGATGTAAGCTGATCAGACTTAAGGGGAAGAAAACTGCAGGATGGTACAAAAGGGCAAAGTCAGGCTCCAAGTTATAAAGCTGCAGGATACTGAAATCTGGGAAGGATTACTTGATCACGCTCCTTTGGATCAAGGGGTGGTGCAGTGGTAGCGCAGCTGCCTCGCAGTAAGGAGACCAGGGTTCACATCCTGGGTCCTTCACGTATGGAGTTTACAAGTCCTCCCCATGTCTGCATGGATTTCCTCTGGGGTGATCTGGTTTCCTGCCACAGTCCAAGGGCATACAGGTTAGTTGAATTGGTGATGCTAAATTGACCCTAGTGTGTGTGTTTGCCCTGGCTCCCTATCCTGGGCCTGTTCCTGCCTTTTGTCCTATGCTAGGCGAGATAGGCTCCAGCACCCCACACAACTCCAGCCTGGATTAAGCGGGTTAGAAAATTACGTGATGACTTCTTTGGATCAATCGGATTTATTCTGCAATATGACAGCATCCAAACTCCTATAAAGTAAATATTCAGGATACTGCTGGCTGCTGAAATCTGACAGAATTTGATACCTTTAGATTAAAGCTACAGAATACTAAAAGTCAACAGCATCAAACTACAAAGAGAAGCGACTGCGAGTGGTGGCAGTGCTGCCCCTACATCTTTAAGTTTGCCTGAATGTCAGAGTGATGGCAGTCATCCCTCATCAGTGCGTAGCTATGCCAGGGGCCTCAGGGTAATTATTGCGCTCGCTCAGGGTCACGCTCTGCTGTTAATTGCCTAATTTCTTGCCTTCATAGTCACACTTGGCATGCAGTCGTGGAGCGTTGCCTTTCTCTGAGGAGCAGTGCGTGTAATAGAGATGTGGGCCACACAGAGAGAGCATGATGTGTAGATTGAATGTTAATCAGATGGATGGCAGGGGTAGAAGTTTTTTTTTATTTATTTTTTTTTAAATAAGAACATAGGCTCTCACCCTTTAGATATGCTTGACTCCAACAATCTGCCCACAAGAGCACTGTTACAATTGATTTTCCGTGGATGCCAGGATACAATTGCTCCAAATTATGATTTAGAGTTACATTTCACAGTCCCAAATCTTACTTTACTTCCACACCTGCTGGCAGCTGCCTGCAGATCAACCCGCAGAAGAGTTCAGCCACACTATGATGTTCCTCTCGCCAATGACTTTACAGCCATTGCAGCAACTAAGATCTTTTAATCAGCCCAGTGGGTATTTTCTCTGGGATTACATATTTTGTCTTTGTCCGACATGTTGGGAGTCTTAAGTGTTACAACTGCATTTGCTTTAGCATCAAACAAGGCCAGTCTTTCTGAGGTTGTACATCTAGTCAGAAAATGCTTCAACAAGTTTTAAGACAGCATCACTTTACCATGACTACTCAAGACCCTGGATGTCCATGGCTGGTAGCCAGTTAGGCTGCTACAACAGGTGAAGCAGCAGAAAAAAAAAATCTTACTTAACTACCTTTTGTCCTAAATGATACTGAATGAAAATATCTGTAATAATTACCACTTAATCTTGGTGTTATGGACTAGCCTCAAGTTTTGTGGGAGAACTGGGATTACTGGTAAACCACCAGTCCTTTTCTCCAAACCTAAAAAAACAGTTCTGAGTCACAAGGTTCTATCAGCACTTGATCTGGATACCTGACCATTAGAGGACACACACAAAATCCCATGCCAAGGCAGTTTAGTATTACTCCTATATCTCAAAGATATACATTTTAAAATTTATTTCCGGAAGTAATTCTTGAGCACCCAGAGAAAGTTTAAGGGCAGTCCCAGTGAGAACTTGATTGAAACAGGATTCAAATTCAGCCTGCTGGAATTGTAGGGCAGTGGTGTTAACCATCACCTGACCCTTAATCCACGGTTAACAGAAATTAGTGTGCAACTAGTGTTTTGGTAAGACCGGTCCCATGCCCACACTTCATATTGTTAACAGCATATGGTCTGCACTCTATTCCATTAGGATGACTGACTGAACTAACTGCAGATCATCAGAATGATTAGGACCTCTGGGTTTGCTGGTGAGCCTCTGCTCTGATGGGAGCACAAAGTCTGTAGGCTGGTGGGAGGGTTTAGTTATTGAAGAAAGCCATTAGTCATTCAGAAGCTCGGCACCTATCAATAAGCCTCAACTGTGATGGCAGGCCTGTTATTACCAGTAAGCATCTATTCCGTCAAAAGCCCTGGGCTTGTTGGACAGCCTCGAATCTGACTCTGTTGCGGAGCGACTAGAATTGGCTGATGTACGTTGCTCAGTGATCGCAGGAAATTAGTGACCCCAGAGGTCACCCCCCTGCTAAAATAAATGCATCAGTCGTAGTGGAAGTGAGAGGAATGTAATGATCCCCAAGTTGGCAGGCAACTCTGCTTTCATTTCCATCCACTGCAGACATTGCAGTTGTTGCTCACTCTCTGTTTGATCAAGGTGAGATTCTGGAACAAAACAGACATCATCAACCACTTACTTAAACTGTCCTTTATTAAATAATTTCTTCTCAAAAATTGGCCAGTGACAAAAAAGACAAGTAAAAAACAACTAACAAGAATCTTTTCCACCCTTTTTGTGTTTAAAGATCAGTGCTGGTAACAGGGCTGAGCCCGTGAATAAGCAGTGTGGGACCCAGACCTCTGGTCATGAGGTCCAGGTGGTGCAAATATGTGGGGTAGAGACTTGTGTCAGCTGGTGGTCTTGGTAGATACAGAAAACGCACAACTGGGGCTGAGGAGTGCTCTAAGATCATGGCATTGACTGCCTTAAGGTATTCATCTGAAATACGCATAGCATTACTAGGGAAGCTGTTTACAAAGTCACCCTCCTCTTCCTCCTCCTCCTCCTGGTTGGCATCTGGAAGCTGCTTATGCCAATGCAGGGCCACCACAGAGTCCCAGGGTACCATCTCAATGGAAGCTTTGATGCGTAGCTTTGCTAGCAGCTGCTTGAGTTTTTCTTTGGGGCCCTGGTTTACACGACCTACTTCGACACACAAAAACAGCCGCAGCTTGGCATGGCGCCAAGTTCGTACCATGTTAAGAATGCAGCCCAACTGCAACAGGAAGAGACTGGATGTATCCACATAGTTGCTGCTATCTGGTCTCATTAGGTTCAGGGGCCAGATGTCAATGTAGAGGCCAGATTTCCGTGCCAAGACAAGCTTGCGGTCAAAGTTTGAGAAATATCGCGCCAGAATGATATTCTTTAACATCTTGACAGCATCAGACAGTATTGACACATATTCATAGCCTGACAAGGCCTTCCCTTCAGGTGTTGTCCGCAGTGGGGGAAAGTTCATCTGTAGCTCCTCACTGTCCTCAGGAGAGAAGCCACTTACACTTGTATCCACTGAAGAAGAGGTGTTCAAGTGTTCCTCCTGAGGTATGCAGTCATCATAAAATCCCAGAACTAGAGTGTTGGGCCTCATTCCACCTAAAAGGAAAAAAAAAATTTGAATAAAAACCAAAGAAGTCATAAAATGCCAAGATAATGGAAACTGACTTGAACCTTAGGAAGCACTTACCAAGCCCAGAGATGCAGAGCAGGTGCTGAACACCTTGCCGTACCGACCCCGCTAGTGTTAGGTTGACAAAGGCCTTGATGTTCAATTTATCGACAAGCATAAGCCAGGAGTCGTACAGTGGCTGCAGAGGGTCAGATGGCAGTGTGCCTAAAGAGAAAAATAACGACTTTTGAGTTCCCAGCAAAGCACATGGAGAATGATGTATGGTGTTTGATTTAACGGATAGTATTTACTCAAAACGGACATGTAGAAGTCTATCAATCAGAACCAACTACTAAAACTACACATGAAATTTGACTGGTTACATCCTAATAGTTAAACTGAATGAAACTTATCAAAGTAAATCTTTCAGTTTTTGCACAATAAATGAGTCATCTTAGCCATCACTAAGCAGACTGGACTTATAGTACTTAGCTACATGTCATTGAAGAGGACCTGTCAGTTAGGACATGCGCAACTGGACCTGCTGGACTATGGTACACAGCTACAACCTTCTAGTTTTAAATACCATGTTTTCTTTCCTAACACCCTAATTCTCACCTAGATCTCCCAGCTCCACATGACCCAGAACGTACAGGCCACTTTTTTTGATATCATTAATGAAACTTATGAGCTCCATGCAGCTTCGGGGATTGGCCACCATAAGAAGGACCTGTGGGCGCCAGAACTTAACATGCTCTTTACGTACATCGAGCATCAGAAGATATTTCCTTACCTGCAGCAAAAAAGAGAGTTGGTTGTTTAGTTAAGATCTAGTGACATATGACAGCATCCTGTGAACATAATAATGTTTGCTTCAAACTTACTAAAAACATTAGAGTATATCAGAGTACTGAAATGGTATATAAACTGACAGTATCCTAATTTCAAGTTTAACACATGTTAGTGTCAGAAATGGAAGCATTCGGTCTTCAAACTAACTAACTAAAATCATTCTAGAAATCGTAGTCGCCTTATTTCAAGAATGTTACACTGTAGTGCTTGACTTTGGAGCCCTCTGTGTTCAAAGAGGTCTTTGATTGGAGGGCTCTCACTTTCAAAACCAATGAAATTTGGCATCTCAGTTAGGAAATCTGGTTTCAAGCCCACACAGAGCTAGTGGTCAAGATTCTTGGTTTCCAAAATGCTCCCTTTCACAGAGAATGACAGCTGAAAGTGCAACATTTTACAATAGTACGTAGCAAAAAAGGATCACCTGCACTTTTTTAAACTTTCCTTTTAGCAGCTTATCTCTAAAGCTCCAGACTACTTTTAAAGAACAGTTTGTCATAGCAACTTAGATTTTCCATCATCTACATATTTTCTTGACCAAACTGTTTCAGAGTATCTATACACAAATGCTTACATTTTCCCTGTCAAAAGGAAATGGTTTGTTGAACTGCGAAACAACTAGAAAATGTTTGTGTGTGGAAAAAACTGGATAGTCTTTCACATGTCAATACCCAGGGGAGTCAAACACAATTAGGACAATTTTGTACTGCTGATTACAAGACAGAACTAGAGACATAACCTCTATGACCTTACCTGGTGGAAGATAAGAGCCTGGCTGATGTAGCCCCAGCTGCTGGTGGGAGACATGTAGTGGATAACGAGAAGTAGAAGCAACATGAATGCAATACTGGCTGAGGCGTAAATAGGATTGATGAGGAACATCATGACAACGCAGCCCACTATACCTAACAGACAAGTATGCCAGGTAAAAAATCGGAAGGTTGGCCTGCAGAAAGAAGGAAGAAACAGTAAGCGAAGAGGTGGAATATTGCTGTGCTTGTCAAGATAACACTGTTAAAGAAAGTCAAACAGAAATTAAGCAGAAGTAAAAAACAGACAGTAGTGAAGAATTTAGACCATATGTTGAGGTTTTATTTTTTATCAGTCTTTAGGTTTTGAGCTATGAAAAAGAAAAAAAAAACAATAAAAAAAACCAAAAAAACACATTGGAGAAGACTGTCTACATCTGCCACCTACTTTGAGCTCCTAGCCATTACCCGGTGAGCATCTCTTGGAGCTTTTATTTTTTATTCTGTAAATTAAGGCCTTGGACTTTGAGCCTGTCAAATTGTACAGCCTTGCATCTTTATCTACAAGCAGGTTAATCCAATCAGATCCGAGTATCACAGAGCTATGTTCCCTAGATGTCTGATTCTGTCAAGATTCACTAGTCGGTAACTTTACCACTAAGAGGAATAATCAGTCCATATTTTACAGTTCTACATTTTAGTTCTTGAGAGTCTATATGTTCCAGTTTTGCTTCCTGAAGACTGAAATGCCGATTCAGAATTATCTCACCACCTTTTAATGTTACCCATTAGTAATGGGGGTTTAGGAGCATTTATTCCAAATGGCAATGCAGTGACATCCACCCTTGTGTTGGCAAAAATGACAAAAAGGCTGTTAGACAATAGGATTAAGGAAAAACTAGCAAACATAAAAGGAAAAACAAAGGGAAATCATTTAAAAATAGATTTTGTTGTAAATGAACGCGTGGGTTTGCAATTGCTGCTGTGAGGCTGAATGGGGAGGAATAATGAAATGAAGAAATGTGAAAAATAATAATTATAGTGATGCAAAAAAAAAAAGAAAGAAAGAAAGCAGGGCCAAGGGGAGCTGGATTCCTGAAATTGCAACTGAGTCGTCCCAGTTGTTAGGATGGGGTCATCAATCACAGGACGACCCCAATTTTCTGCAATAATAGAACTTAATGATAAACATCCATTAGAAGTGTTCCTGGCCTTTGTAATTACCATTTAAATGATTCGTCTCTATCATTAATGCACCCGACTGGGAAAATTGCACTAAAGAAAATAAAAGGCTGCCCGCCTCCCGCTCCCTCAGAGGTGTTCCTCCCTTTTAAACAACACAAGAAATGCACTCAGCTTAATGTGCAGCGGCACGTCGACCCAATGCACGCAAACAGCTTCTTCTCTAGTGCCGCGATTAACACGTCTGAGGCTTGGGGTTGTGGCTAATTAACTTAAAAGCCCAGCTCGTGTGCACTGCACACTTATAGCACCTGCTGTGGCTGCCGCCATCGCAGTCTTAAAGAGACCACACTAGGGCCTACTTTCTGTGATCTAGGGCTCTGGCGAAATGCACCTGAAAAGAGCCTAAAAACCTAAAAGAGCAGGCGATATGGAATCTATTAAAAAGAGTGTGAACCGTTAGTCTCAAACTAGATAGGGGCAAACAGTAGCCTTTCTCTTGCTTTAAAGCTGTTGAGGCACTGTAACATTTTGGCTGCTTTCTGACAAACATCCTAAGGAATTTGATGTGATGCTTGGGAAAAATGTACAACTCAGCACTTACCTGAAGTTGGGGGCTGACGCCCACTCAAGTGCAAGGCAAGCCAGATCAACAGCTGCATAAACCAGAAGGAAAAAGATGGTGACAATGCCAGCAATTGTGTTGAGCTTCCCAGAGAAAAGCACCAACTGAAAAGAATTGTGCAGTATATCAGGGTACATTTACTGATATAAACACATCCATCCACACACAGACACACACCAACAAGATATATACTAGAACTCGCACAGATACCAGCAGACACATACCTACATGTACAGTATATGAACACATACATAAAAAGAGCTCACACAGGCAAGACAGAATGAATACTTACAAGTACAATGATAGAAATCAGATCATATACAGATAAGATTGAAAGCATGGAGATGCAAATACAGAGTGGTTAATAAAGACAGTGAAATGAAACGGAAGGCACAGACATTTACACACATAAAGGTGGGGGACAGTCAACATACACACAAGTTAAATTTGAAAGCATTTAAATAGCAGACCAAAAGTATACATAAAGCCAAAGACATAAGTGACAGTTAATGAATACAAAAGAAGTTCTAAATATATGAAAATGTATCAATAAATTAACCTGCGAGTGCTAGCAAGAATCAACATGTACATACATGTAAACAGAAACTGCATGTATTCCTAAAGGATAATTCCAATTCAGAAGTGGGCTGTCTGAGAATGTGCTAACATCAGTCCAAAGGTGGCATATGTCAACCTGTTACTTTCATTAACAAGAAGGCCCTATCTATGGAGATAGCCAATACCCACCTGAACCAGGAACCAGGAGATTAGCACAGCCACCCAGGGGTTCCCACTACTTGATGTCTTTGTTGCAGGGGATAATACTTTCCCTGTATGAAAAAAGGAATGAAGATGTAAGATAAGCATCTTATCTCTACTACCTTATAGTTCATAAACCGGAAAAGCACTCATCACATCACTCGAAGCTCCCTCTATCACCCCACATGTGAACAATATTTCTCCTAAATTGCAAGGACCCTTGCTGTCAGCTTTCAAACCTCTCCTGTACAACAGGATGCCAGACACCCATTGTCATTCACAAGCTGCACAGGCTGGTTGGTGCATGGCTTATTGAGTTGCGCTGGAATTTCAGAGGACATTTGTTTTACACGACACGCAAGTAGACAGAGAAATAAATCAGAGTCATGGGTGTAACGAGGCGCAGACAGAGCTGAGTCAGCACAGTTCTCAGGGTCTCACCCGCAGAAGAACATGCAGGGCTTGCAGCAAAAATGTGTGGCACTTACCAAAACATGTGGCCCTTGACAGCGAAATGCCACCTGAAAAGGCACAGTCTCTTTCTCATCAGGATAGAGGCATCTGTGGAGATAAAACTTACCACTGACCAGACAGACATTGTCTGTTGATACAAGCCTGTCTTTAACAAGAGACAGAACTGGGGGAAACCAGCCACATCCTCACTGAGAGAGGCAGACTTGCTACTGGAGAAGTGAACCTCTTTGTTACCGACATACTTCCTGCTTAGGCAGTTTTCTTTCTCATCAAATTGTACCTTCTTAAAGAAACAAGCTCCTTCTTCACTCATAAGTGAAGCTCATGGAGATATACTGTACTACTTCTTCTCGGACAAACACTTGCACAGATGAGGCTTTTGCTTATGAACAGATAGCAGAGACACCAAAATCTACATTCAGCTAGAATCTCCTTTTCGCTCAAGCCTCTTTCACTATACTAGACATATTAGTGGGAACAAGGAATAACAGAAGGTGACTATGAGCTGCCAATGCCAGCTTAGGAAAGGCTACATGTGGCCATACCTCATGAGATACTACTGGAGGTCTGGTAGACAGAATGTCCAGGTTACATTGCTTTAATCACTTCAGTAACCTCAAGCACGTCCCACCATCCCCACACCCCAAAACCCAAATTACTTCCTTAATAATGCCCACTCTCTCACCAAATAGGTCATCACGTGCCAGGGCATACAGGATACGTGATGCACCAATCAGATTGCTCATAGCAGCTGAGAGTGTGGATGAGTAGATCCCAATGGTGACGATTGGGTGCCACACATTAATATCACGCATGAAGCTGTAATCATTCTGAAGTAAGAGCCTGAAGAGGATAAAAAAACCAAAAAAACAAGAATTAAATGTTAAGAGATAGCTTATTTTCATTTGTGCAAGTTGGGTATCGCATTCAGAAAAGTCTCCCATTTCCTACTCTCATAAGGGTGGATGGTGCAAGTGAAGCATTTTGGTCAGAGGGGGCAGATGGTGGCAGTCCACTACAAGCTATATTAGTCAGGCAGAATCAAATTAGAACTCCAAGCACGTCCACTCCTGGTTAAGCTTTCTGAATTGTTGGCGTCACAATTCCATTAAGCATCAGTCAGGTCGATGCTGTCATTTACACACAATTATTAAACAAACTCATAGTGCCAATCAGCAATGTTGGTGCATGCTACTAGATTCAGCATACTTCTTCATACCCCTGGAATTACTGAAGCCCCTCAAGCAACAGCGTGTTCCCTCAAACTGTCATAGGGAAAAGACACGTCCTCATCCCTAAAGTTACCCTTTTCAAACAGGGTCCAGGTCCTGTTGCTGATAGGCCAACAACCACAAATCCTCTCCCAAAATATCTCCTGATCCCAAATGGGATACTATGTTAATTCATCTTTCTGTAATAACAAGCTGGAAGTATAATAAAAAAAGAAAGAGGATAAAACAGCAGCCAGGTCACAGTGGTGGTGGGGAGGGTCTAAGATTGTGCTCACTGTCAGCCATCAAGTTAGCTTATTAATTCCTCCCTGGGGCAGCGAATTTGAAAATAAATCTACAAACATTTGACATTTTCAACTGCTGCTGCCCTGAAACAGAGATATCATAAAGCAGACAAATGCAGTGGTGCTGAATGTGAGGGAAACAATATAACAGAAAGGAATGCAAGAGAAATAAAGGGACTGGGACATTGTGAGTAAAGAAATTAAAGCAGGGGTGCACACACTTTTTCGGCTTAAAATGACCAGGTCAAAATGATCTACATACATTAAAAATTCTATATTATGGGTGCTTACCTACCAGGTAACGCGTGTGGTTGGTCTGCAAGTCGGCAAACATCCGCCATGGGTGCCCTCTCAGTTGCGAGAAGCAGATCATAGAATATTACATAGTTAACTGTCAAATAATGCAAAGAGTATGCGACACGTGTTTCGTCCTATTTTGGGCTCATCAGGTGTACACTCTCCACTGCACCCCTCATCGGGGATTGAACCTCAGACGTCAAACAAAAGCACTTCGATTGTGACATTGTGAGAAAAATAATCCTCTTCCAGTTCCACATCCAGCCCATACCCTCCTCAAACATTTTTTTAAATCCCTTCGTTAGTCGATATAAATTGGAAGGCTAACTAGATCACAGCCGGAGTTTTGCAGTAGCTCACGCGTTTGATCGTGCGTGTGGGATGACCAGTGTGTTTGAAGAAAAGAGATCTCAGACTGGCCGCCCTGTATGTCAATCAAGTGGTAAATGCCATAGGGAGGATATATGATAGACTAATGTTTTAAAATTTTTCTTTTTGAATGCAATGCGATCCACCTGCACTCTCTTTGCGATCTAGCGGTCGTTTGCGATTGAGCATTGGGCACCCCTGAATTAGAGAAACAGATGATAGGAGGTAGGGGACCAAGCTACCTTACATGTATATATCGCATACATACTCAATTACAGAAGCATAAAGGAGAGAGAATAGTCCACAATAAGATTCAGAATGATAAGGAAATTAGTGAGGTGTTTGAAGAAAACTCTGTTTGGCTGGCTTATAGACAAACACAAAGAACTTAAGTCATATAAATTTATTCTGGCTGACTTCTAAACCATGAAATTGGAAAGCATATGTTGCCTATATTATTTATTCACCTTTTTGGAAACTTTCCCTTGTCACTTTTCTCATTTGTCACTCGTCTGTTGTGTAGATTCCCTAGATACCCACAGGAATGGCAGCATGAACGTTTAAAAAAATAATTAAAAAAAAAAAAAAAAATCTATATAAAAATCATCTTCTCCATCTGCTATGCACCTTGCTGCCGCTATGCTTTCCAAAACAGACAGTAATAGAAGGTACACACACTTCCAGACTGACTTAGGCTGCCCTCCTGTGGAAGCTACAGGAAATGAGGCCAGGTGTTTGATCAAGCCTTGCAATTACTTCAGGAGCCAATTTCAAACTCATGTATGGAGTGGCACAAAGAAAAGGGACAGGATCTGTGACAAGCATTCTGCCAGTCATGAAGATTAATTCCACATTTTGGTGATAAAGACACAATGAGAGTTCATCTTCACCACATGGTAATCCTAAAATGCACACAATTATATTCCCATATTTGCTGTGTTTGTGAATGTGTGTGTACTTACTCATGTCAGATATTGCTCTGAGAATCAGTAGATATACTCATGTTAAAACACAAGTCTCAATGATATATGTATAATAAACAATCTTATACAGTACTTCTTATGCAGAATTGTCCACATCAACTCAAACAACATTGGCATGAATATGCACAGTATTATGTAAATTATCATATATTTGCACAGACACACACAAGCTTACATGTGCTTGTACTTATACAAAGTGGATATTTTATTAGGTGCATCTGCATTCCTCATGAAATTAACTTCTTAATGATTGATAGCATCAAAAGTGTATACAATTAACATGTAACCCACTTAGCCTAATGGTGGTACTGGGAGGGGACAGAGTCTGTTCCAACAATACTCTTTAAAGAAAGTAGAAAGGTACTAAAGGATTGGGTATGCATACAATTTAACAAAGGTAGCAGCCAAAAACAAAAAATTCAGGATTCTTTTAACACATAGTAGTGGGAAGGTTACCATGAACAACATAATATGCCTTACTAATAGTCTTCACGTCTAGTGTTGCAATAAGTACGTCGAGAATGAGCTACCATTTAAAAACAAAGGCCATTGGGTCCTTGTTTGAAAATTGACCATTGATGAAAGTAGCTAGTAGAGGCTGACATATCTTGTATTAGATTAGATGTGTTACAATTAGTCAAATAACAATTGAATACAATGGCGCTGAAATGTACATATTAGAATGCATAACTTGCCATATCTTGTAAAGACTGAACTACAGCACTCAATGCCTTGGCTGAGTTCTAACAATATCATCAAAAAAACAAGAAGCTGCAGCTGTACTTCGTTAAGAAACACAAACAATTGACTGTAAAGGACCTACATGATCTATCTGGTGAATCACTGAGACTGCAGATGGAAGTATATGGATATGGGGATGTAACTCATGACTCCACTGATCCATCTAGCAACTCTGCAGGCTGCGAGTGGCTGTGTAATGGTATTGGGTATTGTACAATATTGTATCACAATGTTCAAATATACAATGTTGTTGCTGGTAATGTAAATGCACCGATGCCGCCACGAATGGATGCACTTTCAAAACAAAATATATACCTTTTCAGCAGAACTACATAAGGTTAGTGTTGGTTTTTTATGATTGAATCTGTATTTGGTAAGAGACAAAAATTAATCTGAAACGAAGTTATAGTGTAGTAATTGTCTCCGATCCCTGCACAAATAATAAGGGGCTGGAAATGTAAGAGCAAATCTTTTAAGTAAATATTAATAGTAAATTTACTATAGCTTTGCTCAATTTTAATAAAAATGTAGCTTTCACATAGATAATACTTGATTCTGTTTATCCCTATAAGAAAAGAACTGAATGGAATTTTCTTAATGCTCTGCTATATTTCTGTATTTAGACAATTGTATGAGCTCATATTGAAGTAAGACAGCTAGAAAGAAACACAAACTGTTAGTAAGGCATTAAGGGCATATAGTTTTCTGACTGTTATGTACATATATCAAATGTAGGTCCTAGCGTACGCAATAGCAAATAGAAACTTTAAGAAATGAAACCTAGACACTTGTGCCTTAAACAGAACATTATACATCAGAATTTTTTTTCCTTTTGTGTGTGTATTATCAAATTTATTTAATTTTTTGTGTGAACTGTTTACTTTCAATTTCACTAAAACTTTTAAAACGATGACACTATGCTGTACGATGAGTCATACTACCTGCTGAAATGCCTTTTTGGTACCTGTATTTTGAAGTATTTGAAAACCTTTGACAAGTGTTACTACTGTTAGAATAGACAATGAATAATTATTGGAAATTAAGACTAAATGAAACTTAACATAGCAGCTTATCTGCTCTATGTGCCATATTGGAGTCCACAATGACTACCACCTGTGTATGCCTTACTTCTGAAACCCAGTTGTACTCATACTCAAATAATTAAGGCTATCATCAATCAATCAAAGCATGTCTAATTAATTCACTGAGACAACATTTTTTTGCATAGAGATCTCCAACCAGGTCTTGTGGATAGCGGCACTCACCTGTCGCAGGTACAAGCCACCATGATGCAAAGCAGATTGTAGATGATGTATGTGAATACCACTGCAGTGATGGTGCCACGAGGGATAGAATAACTGGGGTTCTTCAGGTCTCCTGTTGACAAAGAGGACAGACATATACATTCACCTTGCTGGCAAGGTCTCTGTCTCCAGTCAGGCAAACGATACACACTAAAATACACTAAATCTGTGAGGCTCACTAGTTTAGTAGATAAAAATGTATCAAAACTGCGGTGGGTTGGCACCCTGCCTGGGATTGGTTCCTGCCTTGTGCCCTGTGTTGGCTGGGATTGGCTCCAGCAGACCCCCGTGACCCTGTGTTCGGATTTAGCGGGTTGGAAAATGGATGGATGGATGGAAAATGTATCAAAAACAAAAGTCTTACCTGACATGTTGGAACCAGCCATGATACCAGTACAGCCATTAAACATCACTGCAAACACTGTGGCAAAACTCATCATGGTGCCAGTGGTGTAGTCCACTACATAGTGGGCTGTAAAGACAGAACAATTAGCCCTCAGCAGGAAGACAATGTTGTTGGCCAAATTAAGCCTCAAGGATACTTACGCATTAAATTGCCCTGCAGGGTGGACAGTTTAAATCCAGTGAAGTTGGCAAACACTGTTGATCCATTAAAGGGGACCGGCACAGAGGTAGGCTTTACAGCAAAGAAACTGATGAAGACTGTGGCTAACACAATAATAACAATGAGGAAGATGATGAAGGTTGCCCGGGCATAGATGTTAGCCCCCACCATGCAGACCAGTAAGCAAAGCAGCAAAATTCCTGTTGCATAGAGTAACTCCCACCAGTAGCTGCGGGGAAGAACATGTGCAGAGTCTGTACTGATGTTATCTAATGGAAGAAAGGGCAAAATCATCATGCTGGCCAGAGGTCAGTTGCTGGCTACTGGTGTCCACCAGTACAGCTCACGCACCTGGAGAGATTCCAAAGGTGTCCATGATGGACTCTACCAACCCAAGTACAAAAAGGGCACTGCCACACACATTGGCAAAGAAAAACATGATACCAATACTGCCTCCAAACTCAGGTCCAAGTGCGCGACTGATCATATCTGTGTTGTGAGGTCCAGTTAAGGAAAGTGTCCTGGTAAACAAATTTTAATGAGGACCTAGAAAAGGAAGGCAGTAATCAACAGTAGGTTGCTTGATACACATTCCTGAAACACAGTTAAACTAATTTAAATAAAACTGTGCCACTTTAACCTCATATTTAAATGGAGACTTGATTTAACTCCATGGACACTATAACTACTATAATCTACAAGTCCAGTGTATTTTTTTCTCAGGACTAGTCAACCTTGCATTGCATACAGTAGTGACATGTATGCAACTCAGTAGAAGATAAAATAAAATAACAGAAAAACAAAAACTAGTAGTATAGAAAACACACACACTAACAAATAGTAAAAGAGGGAACAAACAAAGTGTTGGAAACATACAAAAGATGCTAGTTAAGAGAAGTAGGAAAGGTAAAACTGACTAGTAGTTAAAGACATGATGACAAGCAAATGCAAATGGATGCAGAAACACAACAAAGTTGTATTCTATCACATGCAGAGAACCAAAGGATGACATGTTAAGTAGGAAAGAAGAGGAGCAAGACTAAATCTACATCAGGAAGAACAAAGTCTATGCAATGAATGCAAGGCCAATTAAATTTGCTAGGAGAATGAGACACAAGAAGGAGATATTTAGTGTGTACATTGAATCGTTTTCCATTTTCTCTGTGAAAGCTTTTGTGATCTTTGGCAGGATACAGTAGGCACCTCCAGCATCAAGAGCACCATTTGTGGAGATAGCACAGACAGAGAGGACTGTCATGCTGATGATGATGTATGCCACAATGAACATAACAATCCCTTGATAGAGACCAGCCTGGCCTACTACAAACCCTGCAGTCACAAAAACAATTGTTAGATTTCATGAATATGAAAGTGACATTTTTGTTTAATTTGGTGGATGCATTTATCCATGGCAACATATGAGATGCAATTGGTCACATTTATTTTGTTTTTCCAATTGGAACACCAGCAGCACAATGTCATTAGAAGGATTTGAACCCACAACCTCCGGTTTTGAAGTCCAAAGTCCTAACCACTACATCTCATTGCCTCTGACAAGTGACATGATTTAGCACAAAGTAACTCTCTTCTAGTACATTCTCCAACCATTTAAATATTAACCTTTGCAGATCGGGTGACTGGTTAGATAACAAGCATAGACCTCTCAGACTGGTGCAGACAGAAAATTAATGTGATAATGGCAGAAATGAAGCAAGTCAGTTAGCTTCTAAAATAGAGCAATGTCTGTAAAGGAATGACAAAGAATTTTCAAAATAACATTACAAATATAATACCATGGAAAATTCTGGAATCTCTTAAAGGATTTTAAAGAGCAGAACAGATAATCTCTGGGGAACTTTTGGAAATCAGATATTGAGTATATACGAGGGGGGCTCAAACTCCTGTAAGCATTGTGATGAAGTGTTTAACTTAACTGGGACAAAGGAAAATAATCAATCCCCACTGATACCACTATAAGGAGATCAGCTCCACTACTTCCAAATTAAAATTACTTTACAGGAAAGCAGTACAGTTCTCACCTCCTGGTTACACCAATGTCAGGACAGTTCAGCTGTACTGGAGAAAGGGAGAACATTTGCCTCTGCACATAGCAGGTTAAGATTTAAACAATGCGATAGACAGAAGTTTGGAATGGGGGCTCATACAAGTGTCCCATTCCCGCCCGGCTACTCTCTGATTGGCCGTTGTGGGGTCGTAGCTGGGCACGCTCACTTTCGACTGGGAGTGACTAAAACGGCGAGTCGAGCGAAAGCAGGAGGACTCACCAATTCTAAGGAAGACCACGACACTAAACATGGAGAGCAATGTGGGGATAACTACCCCGAAGAAGGTGGTGAGCCTAGGGCCACGCTGGTCGCTTTGCTTACGCCTGGCTGATGCCCGCTGACTCCCTCTTTCTTGTTCGATGCCGCCGGCCACCCGACGCACAGCTTCGGCTTCATTAACGCTGCAGGATAGCCGGTAGTGCAGGAGGGGTGTTCTTTCAGTCATGGTTTTCTTCAAAAAACCCTGCTGTCCGGGCCGCAGAGACAAAACACAGTACTTATGAAACTGGAACTATGAACTTTCCCAGTTCCCGTCGGGCTGGGCGCTCCCTTGATCTGCCTGCCTCCGGCATCACGTGACTCGAGGTGCTCTGTCAGTGCAGTTCTCCCAGTGTGCAGGCGGTGGGACGGAAAACACCGGAGAGGGCGGGGGACGCGGGGAACGGCACACGAGTCCCGCCCCGAGGATTGAGTAGGCAATGGGGTGGAATAGGGTGAAGATGGAATTTGCAGCGAATCAGAGTTTAAGCAAAATGGTGTGAGCCACGTCCAGAATACGACAGAGAAGAGAAGCGAGATGAGCACAAGGTGAGCGAGTGGAACAATAAACCAATGGTCAGGAAAACGAGTTTGTTTAATAGAAAAAAAAAATAATACTGTAAGAAAGGTGACTCGCAGTCACCAGCTACGTTTCCCCATTCCTACCACATTTGTTCAATCCATGCACCCTGTAAATTATTAAGAAGTTCAGAGAGCTGCGGTGCTGAACGGGCAAGGGGGGTGTACTGTATATCCGTGCATTGAGAGTTTTTGTATGTCTTTTTATATCTCACTTCTCAGTTTCTTTTCCTCTCTGTAACTGATTAGTAGGAGGTCTGTGGGCCGAAACTCGAGCATGTATACATTCCTCTCTGGTGCCGCCCCTTCTGCCAGGAAGCTGTTTGTGAGAAAATGTACTTGGCACAGTGTCATTGCTTCAGGGAATCTGAAAGGCATCAATAAAATGGAAGGGTTTTATAATTTAATTTAAGTCTCTGTTGGAGATCAAACAAAAATCTTGTGTTTATTAGTCCTTTAGGCAAGGGGTATTAGACTGTCTAGCATTCACATGCTTTTCTACCAAAATACACGAACAAACAACATTGCCCTCACACTGGTTAGCACTCATAAAAATCAATTCCACAATGCAAATTGCTTGTGTTTAGCAAATACCTGACTGCATGATTATAAAAATGATAGACTCCCTTGGCTTTTGCTGATAAGACTTAAGAACATTGGCTGGCCACTTTATTTGGTACTCCTGTATGTTAATATGTAGACAAATGCAGTTTTAAAACTAGTATGGAGGTACTTGAGGGTCATGGTTGTGTGTGGAAATTTGAATGTGGCATGCTGGAAATTTAACTTGCACTGCTGTCTTTGCTTCTTACCCTTTCATTTCACTGTCTTCGTCCAAATGAACACGGTGAAATGCGGTACAACAAATTGTTGCGTGTTCAAGGTTTTCTAGAATTTTGTGTTTTATTGATTGTGTTCATAAGAACTACTCCTGAACTCTTTTCATTCACTTCACACATTTTTTGTCCAGCACCTTATGAGTCACTGGTATGAGAAATCCCCCACATATGATATGTCGTTTGATGCGTCTTGATATCTAGTTATAGAAGACATCAAGCTTTTTGGGTTCGCTCCACCTATTTTTGTCTCTCTAGGCCCCAAAACCCTAGTGTGTAGACCATTTTTGGATCATGTATTGTACAGGAAATTACTCCCTTATAGTAAAGAGTAAACTAATAGGTGTTATCAGCAAAAATGATCAGGAGGACTTGGAAGTTGTTCATGCCACATCAGCTCACACTAGGGTTCACACCCTTATGGAACACGAGGGGTCAAATTTACTGTTTTTTGATAAAACTTTGAAAAAATGGGTTTGGTAAATGTGCATTACCTTGGATAAAGGCATCAGCCAAATGAGTACATATCAGTGTCATTTTTGCTTATGCTTCAAGGAAATTACCCGATATGTTCAGGAATTTTTTGTTGAGATATTTCGAATAGAATGTGCCAAACATTTTTATTTAAATTTCAATAGTTCCTATTGTGCATTGGCAATTCTAAATTGTCCCTAGTCTGTGCTTGGTGTGTGTGTGTGTGCGCGCGCCCCCTGCGGTGGGCTGGCGTCCTGCCCGGCTTTTGTTTCCTGCCTTGCACCTTGTGTTGGCTGGGATTGGCTTCAGCAGACCCCCATGACCCTGTAGTTAGGATACAGCGGGTTGAATAATGGATGGATGGATAGTTCCTATTAAAAATCATTGGTGAAATTATGAACTCATACAACTTAAAACAGAGAAACATTTCTTTCCTCATGGAATGAGTTATTCAGAAATGATCCCCATATACCATCTGAAAATGCATTTGTGACTGCCTCATTTTCTGTGCTACTGCAAATATTTGACACAGAATGATTTCAGGTTTTCAACAAAAATCTATTATTTGGTAAAAGGCAAGTGAGTGAACAAATACAACTTTTTTAACTTACTTACAAGCAAAGTTATCCAGCACCAAATGACTTTCTGTAAAAATAATTTTCTCCAGTTTAATTAGCCAAAATAAAGCAAAAATTAGAGTCGCCTAAACGAAAAGCAGGGAGTTTTTAATATAGTCAGTCCTTCTCAATAAAAATCTAACTTATTTTGAGCTTCACCATCTAAGCCAAGTGGTCACCAAGATTCAACAAACTTCTAATACCATTCCTGAAGAATTTGCAATTCCTGAAGTAATTACAAAAAATTGTTTCTGATACTTATCCATACGGAAATGGCTATGAAGCCATGTATAAGGCTCTAGGGTGCCACTGAACTATAGTGAGAGCTATAATTTCCATTTGGAGAAACTTAGAACCATATTAAATCTCCCTAGAAGTGGCCAGCCTGCTACAATTACTCCAAAAGCAGAATGTAAAATCCTCCAGTAAGTTTGGATCTCAAAACACATAAAACATTCCCAATAAACATATAAAGAACTGTAGGCCTTAGCTCAATCAGTGTCTGTGACTCCAAAATCAAAAATAGGTTTCATTGGAGAGAAGTCCTGCAGAAACCAGCCCTAACCAAGAAGAAAATAAGTACTTGTTTCTTGTTTGCCAGGAAGCCCTTGCATGAGTCCCAAGCCTTTTGGGAGAATGCATTATGAACAGATGAAACAAAAGTGATACTTGTTGGACAAAGTTGGTGACTTCATGTTCAATGTAATGTAAATATAAAGTCACATTTAAGCAAATAAAGAATTTCACAATAAGATGATCATACCAAGAGTCAAACATGGTTGTCATATTGTGATGGTGTGGGGATGCTTTGCTGCCACAAGATCTTGACAACTTACCTTGGTTGAAAGAACCATTTTTGTCGGTATCAGACAGACTTTTAAGGAAAATGTACAGTTCTATATCTGCAAGTTGACATAAAACTGGGTCATGCAGCAAGAATGACCCAAAACAATAAAGAAAGTGCACATTAAAGTAGCTGAAAAGAAGCAAATCTTTTACATTTTGGACTGCCTAATAAAAGTCCAGACCTAAACCCAGCACAGCTGCTATAGTAGTACCTGAAATGAATGATTAATGCTCAAAAACCTACCAGTGTTTTTGAGTTAAATGAGTTCTAAAAGGAACAATTGGATAAAATGTCACTGTGACATTATAAAAGACTGATATTGAATTATAGGGTATATTGCTTGTAATCATTGGAGCTAACTTTGACAGAACCAGTTATCAACTGTAAGGGGGCAAATACTGTTCTCATTATGCCAGTTGGTGTTGGATAGTTTTGCTCATTCAATAAATGACATAAATTTGCTGAAAGTATTCAGTGGCAAAATTTTGGTGTAACAAAGGAAATCAGGAAGGTGGCAAATTACTTTTTTTATGGTACAGTAATTTGGAAAAAATATTAACACTGTGGAGCTAAGGTATGCCAAGTTCATTGAGCACATATTGTAATGAATTAATGGAATTTGGACAGCAAGATGTCGATCAGCTTGGCCTTTTGTTGGTGTATCTTTACACGTTCTTTTTTACTCATGTGCTACTCTTGTTTTCATGCTTGCAAGGTGCAGGGTAGGTAGACTTTTATTATCCCAGAGAGAATTTTGTTTTGATGCAGGAAACAATAAAGCATAGGATGCTGTTACACAGATACAAGAAAATAAGTCAAGAGACAGTATATGACAATCATTTATACAATCTTACACAGGTACACACACCCATATGATTTCTACCAATATGAACTCTGATGGTACACAGTAATAATTCAGAAGTCAGTAGTAAATGTACAGCTATTAGAATTCAAAATGTTTATAGCTTTGGAGATAAAAGAATTTTGAATCTTTACCTTTGGGAAACTATATCTTTAGTCTGATGGCAACAAATGAAACTTTGCAAACAAGATGGTAGTTGCCTGACAGAATTGAATTGGCTTTATTTTTAACTCTCCAGACTATCCTTTTATTTTTGTTGAGATGGGGAGGAGAGTAACATTTAAAATCTACAGCCATATCCTTGGCTTAATAGATATCAGGTTGCTAAGTTACCATTGAACAGCCTTGTCAACAGTAGGTTCATGACTGTAATCCTTATCTTTTAAAAGACTAACAAGGACAGAATCATTTGCAAATTTTAAGATATGCACATCCTTATGTGGACGTCTGCCATCACTGGTATACACAGAAGACAGACAGCAGCCTTGAGATGATCCAGTAATTTTTTGTTTTGGTATTTGATACACTGTTTTACCAAATACCAAAAAAAAATATAAAAAATAAAATGATGCTATCAGAAAACAACCATTAACACCTATTCTTAGTGGTTTATCAGTTAAAGTTGTTCTGACAAGTTAGGTCTAAACAGAATTCATTCGTGAGTTTATAACTAAAATGTGAGGCTGAACTGTATTAAAACAGAAAAAAAAACAATAATCTAAGATTGGCTTGAGTTTTTTTTAGCAGCCCTCTCTTAATTTTAATCAACTTCACAGATTATTTAATGTTATAAGAAGTTAATGCCAGTAGTCTGAAGTTCTTTCAAGGATTTTGGATGTTCAGTTTTGACTATTGGGATACATGTATCCATTTCCAGAGTTTGGGTATCTGTTATAAATCAAGAGGCTTATGAAATATGAAGTGGAATATTAGGCAGAGATGATCTACATAGGATTAAACCAGGAATTCACTTATTCTATTCAGTTCATAGTTTTTTTTATTTTAGTTCAATAAAGGGCTTATTTGCTGTCATTTTGATTGAAGAAGGATTAACTCTTAGTTCCAGTCCTAAGTCTGTTTTTTGCTAAATAACTTCTGAAGCAAAATCCTCTGTCTCAAACCCTAAATAGAATCATCATATGTTTTTTTTTCATATAATGTCTTTACAATTATAGTTCATAGTCAACTGAACAGTCGTAATTATTTTAAGATTCAGTTTCCCCTAGGCTGCTTAAAGTGATAGCCATAGCTCTTCCATGCGTTCACAATTGGATGTGACCATTTATTCACTATATTCAGTCATTTCTTTGCTTTGAGGACAATGTAAAGAACTTGGATGCACTCCTGTTTCAGATGACTGATGATTTTTGTCCACCTGGCATTCTTTATTCTTCTTTATAACTTTCTGGAATTTTTAGATTTGGTGGTTCAAACTGAGACAAGTCCACACCTTCCACTACACTAGCCCAATTCCATTTTAAATCTATTGTGTGATTATTTTTTAGAATTCTTTCACCTAATCTATTCTAGTCTTGTGTCTTACTGCTAAGTAGACCACTGTTCCAAACTATTCATCAAAACAAAAGCAACAGCACTATTAACTTTAAAAACCTGGAAGGTTATAGGGCACAGTTGTCAGTGTCAGCCATCTCTGCCTATGTGAGAGCACAGGCACCTCTGCATAAACTGTTCAGAAACTAACTTTTGTTGCCAGTCTTTGCACATTTAGAGTTGGCTTAGTTGCCTTTTCTGCCTTTATACCCATGATGTGGCTCTGACTGCCATCAGCCTTTACCAGTATATGCTCTCATCACCAACACCATTGGGCACTAAATGTTTTCCTGCCCAACAGGAGAAACATCATCACTATGCAGCCTTTGTCATTCCCCCGCTACACACCTCTAGAGTTAATCGATTGTCCTGTGCTTGTACCTCAGCTGATAAACACAGCAGGGCTTCCTTTTTTTTTCCTAGTTATACCATACCCACATAAGCCCATCTGACTTGTAACTGTTCCATATGCACCTTCTTAAGTGAAATATTCTCTGATTTACTCAGTTCATTTTCCTAATAATAGTATTAATGCATTAAGTATCCCAAGTAATTAATTGATACCCAGAATTTACCCACGATGAGCTCAAAATTGTTGCAGTTACTTCAGGTATTATTAACAGGTTTCTATAGTTACACCTCATGCAATGCTAATTGTCTCAATTACCCTGTGCTTGAATATCCTGGGTCCCTGACCATATTGTGATAGCCATGTCTTTCTGTCTGTTCGTTTGTCTCCTTACATAAAGAAACTCGGCCTCCATGGACCAATTTTGCTGAAATTTTCAAGGAAGTGTGTTGAGCAGTTTCATTATAATTGAGATACCTTGAACAGATTGTGCTGTACAGTTTTAATATTTCAAAATCTCCCATTGAAAAGCATTGGTGAATTTGCAAACTTGTCTAACTTAAAATGGAGAAATGTTCTATGTGACTTCAACTACAAATTAGTTTGCTGTTTCAGTTTTACCTTGACAATGGTTACACCTATTTTTGACCTCCGGAAGCCATGACTGATGGCAAGCAGATCCCCAGTACAAGTTAATTAAGAACCTACCCGGGGTAGGAATTGCTGTCACTGGCTTTTTGCTCGCGGGTGGGACTGCAATTCTGTTATCAGCAAGTCAAGTTTGGTGTGCCTAGACACTGTTGCATAGATCTTCCTGCTCACGATGCTTTAATTGGAAACATTTAAGGTAAATGATCTTATTAACAGTAGAATAATAAAATTTAAGCAAAAACAAACGGTTAAATACATATGAATGAAGTACCTTATGGTGTACTATTTACCTTACACTAAACCAAGCTTACAGCTCCATTTTCTACAGATTATAATAATGTACTGTTTCATTGTCACTATAATTTACAAGGGTGTCCACATGTCCAAGTGACAGGGACAACCCCTATTTTAGTCTATGCTTCCTGATAAATAACTGAAGAATATCAAAGTATTTTAAAAGGCTGCCCATGTAATTAAACATTGCTTCTACGAACGTCTTCACTATATATTTAGAACAGTTTGTACAAAACTCCAAACAGGACCCACATACCTTATTTCCCAGTTCTATGTAATATTTGTGTAATAGCGTGGTCAAAATGAAGAACTTCTTTTAAATTTCACAAAGAAATATACAAAAGCAGACAGTACTGCCATTTATTTGTATCAAGCACTGTATGTAATCTTATTTATTTATTTATGTTTTTATGTATATTTTTATTTATTTATTGCCTGTGCCCTGAACCCTTGCTGTTGATGATGTCATAAAAGTAGGAGTTAAATGAATGAAGATGGCCTTTATGAATGGATTTATGTATGTATGTATGTATGTATGTATGTATGTATTTATTTATTTAATTTAGGTTATGTTAATTGGAAATTGCAGATTGTCATTTTGTGTTAATATAGTGTCTGTGTGTGTACAGAAGTGTTTTTTGTGATGGACTACAGTCCTGTCCATGCCTGTTTTCAGCCTTTTGCCCATTCCTGGTAAGATATAGCTATTGGGCCTGCAACGCTTAGATGGTTTGTGAAGGCTGTAAAACCCAGTCCATTGAGGGCTACACTGAATGTGCAGCCCTTGAACACACCTGAATGTTATGTCATGCATACATTTTCTAACTTGTACTTGTTCTGTTTCTTCAGTAGTTGTTCCAAGTTTTTGTCTTTAGTCTTTGTTTTTTTCTTTTTCTTTGTTTCACTGTGAGTGCAGGTCTGCAAAATGCAAAGTAACAAAGTAATTTCTGTCAGCATCATCTTCTTGATTGTTGGTTTTGTGCCAACACTTACATTTTGCTTCCAGATAGTCATTGGAACAGCTTGTCCACTGGTGCCACTCCATCCCAATGTTCTAACTGTATCCCGGTCTCCTGCATGTACTCCACTATGTCTGTCACCCTTACTATTCATTATCTACACCAACCCAAAGTCTATAAAAACCTAAAAACAGAAGTTAACCCTATTGCAAAAGATCAAGAAAAAGAAAAGAAAAAAGATAAAATAACTTTATTTTTTTTTGTGTGACTTCCTGCATTATCCTTCCATTTTTCCATACAATATCTGTGTGTCCTTTTTATATTAGCCTGTGACCTTAAAATGTGGGCTAAAACCTCTCAAAAATTCAAGTGCCAAATCCAATATCTTTCCTAAAACTGTTTCTTTTTTTCACTTTTCTCTCTTTTAATTACACTAAGTTTTTCCAGCTGCTTTTACTCTAACAATGAGGCATATTCTATTTTTTCTTTTATCTTTCCTCACTGTCCTTCTTGCATAGTCCACATTCTTTCAATTTGATTATTGCATATCCCACAACACACACCTTTAAACATAAAGCAGGACACTTTTTCCTTTTTTTTAATTTAATTAGTTTCATTAAAGCTAACTGGTAAGTTTTCTTCCTACTTGTTCATTCTCACACTAGCAATTTTAGACTTTTCACATAGAAGCTCTTGCATTTATTTCATTTTTGCTATTTCTTTTGTTAATTCCATGTTTTCCTCACTTACTTCCCAGACTCCATTATCTGGCCCAATCCCTGCTGTCAGGAATGACACCCAAACTCACCGGCTGATCTGCCTTCTATATGATTTATTTTTCTTAAATTATATTCTGTTCTTGTACTGGTTACCTTCCCTAAAGAACTGCAAGTCAGCTATTGGTGTAGCATATTTTTAAATACAGGACAAACCTCAGAATTACATTGAGTGTGGTGTAGTGGAAAATAATGTAAGGAAATGCTGTTGCTCTTCGTCATACCCATCAGCTCACACTTTTGCTTCCACCTTTTATCTACACTGTCCTTGGTCCTAGGTAAGTCACCCACCCATGTTTTAGGGTTTAATAAGATCCCATTACTACTACTCTAACTTTTACTGTGTGTGGGTTATTTTTTTTCCTCTGCTTTGTCTGCTTTCTACTTTAGTAGTGCCTGTTCTATATGCCACTTTCCTCATATTTTTCTTGGCAGACATTAAACATTCACACATCACCATATTGTCAACTTCACACCACTTTCCTATTTTCTATCTTATACTGTTTTTCCTTATTACCAATAATAAGGCAATTAACTCTCATATAACAGTAGCTGTCTTCTTTTCACCTGATTTATGTTTTGCTAATTTCAGTCCTTCCTGCTCCCTTATATTCTCTAACACGTCCAACTCAGTTTCTGCCTTCTCAGTCTGTTCTGAGCTTTAGCCCGCTTGTGCGTGTCAAGCCACTGGAAAAAGGCTGCCTTCAACATGGATTTAGACATTTCTGAGAATGCATCCCAAGCTGATATTATTGGTCTATTGGTAGTTGGTCTACTCTTGCACCCAATGCTAACTGACATACACAGTTCCTATCCACACAGGTAGTAATTTTTCACTAATTAATATTTTGCTTTGGGCTCATTAGGATTCCATCCATACATATACCATATGAGTGATTCCTGCTCCGTCAGTCATTCCCTAATACTCCACATAGGTACTTGTTATCTTTGGAATTAACAACATACAGATGTCCCTGGGTATAACCTAGACATAAAGCTACCTTGGTTCCCTAGAATAACCTACACACACAAGGGTGTCCCCAGATGTAACCTAGACCTAAGGCTGACACACCTTGATTCCTAAGAAATACCTGGACACATACATGTCCCCAGATATAACCTAGATCTATGGCTTCCTTGGTTGCAGCAATAACCAAGACACATAAATGCCCCTAAATATAACCTAGACCTAAGGCTGGCACACCTTAATCACTGAGTTTAACCTAGAGACAGTTGGTTGAAAACACTTATCAATAAATGACCTTGAGGTTCAGTGTTCTTGGCCATCAGCCTGCTACACACTGTGAGAAAAAGAGTGTAAATTTCTTCTATACTAGGTGCCCTATAACCTCTTAACACACACACACACACACACACTCATCAAAACAGTATTCACAAATGGTGCAAAACATTGTTACCCCAAGATCCTGCAAACTACACCAAATGTTTTGTCGTCTTAGATTCCTAGGTGATCCTACATTCCTCTTTTATGTTCTTTACTAGCCATTGTACCTGTTGTTTCTTTTGGGGGTGATAGCCCCCTAGTTGCAATAATTTCTTTTGTAATTGTGGCGTTTTAAGTAACCGAAAACTATATAGATATGATATTAAAAGGCTATATCCCTCCCATAGTGATACAGCGGTAAAAATCACATAAGAGAAAATAACTTAGCTTTCTTTACTGATGATTTATGCGGCATTACAGACGGGAAGCCTAAAGCAAGACAATACCATGGTGGGATCTTGATCTATACAGTCTGCCATTTTTCATCTCTGCGCTGGAAGGCCTTTCAGGATGGATGACGATATCACCCATCCGTCCGTCGGCTTCAAAGTGTTTGGCTGCTGTCCAAGTCTTTTTATACTTTCTTCTCCACGTGCTGGCCCTTACTTAGGTTCAAAACAAGGGAAGGAGAGGATTCTATTTCATCTCTAACATACAGAAATAGTACAATGCTCATTTTCGTAGTTGTACCTTGTCTCTTCAATTGCTTGTCTTGCAGTTCTAAATGCTGAGAGCCCCTGTGCGCTAACTTTAGCCTGGCCTGTACATGTGAGTGGATTTATACAATTATTATTGTATAGAGCACAGTGACATTAAACTTATATTCTTATTACACCTGTCATATTTGCCATCTTATGCCCTCTGGGTACTTTCAGTGCCTTTACTCTGTATTTGCCTTTGTCGTAGACAGTCTTCTGATGTTCCCTCTCTCGACAGCGTTCCCATAAAGTCTGCTTCTCTGACAATGTTATTATTTTCAGGATGCCTTTCTTGCCTCCTGTCTGGTTTTATACTTTCCGTCTTTGAAGTTGACCCTTTCTTTACACCTCCTCATGCATCTCACATGTGCACTTCCTTCTTCATTGCATCATCAAAGCCAAACTGACCAATTAGATTTCTCTGAGGGACTGGATAGACAGATCTTATTTTATTATATAGTAGATTATGTAAACTTGAACAGAATTTCTGAATCCTATTCACACCTCACAGTCAGATACTGTAGTTCATCACTTCCGCCTTTCCTTTTAAATCTATAACACCAGGCAACTTAATAGAGTAAAAGAACAGGCAGGAGAAAAAGCTACACTTTTAATTATGTATTACAGATAATAAGTTTTATTATCTAGTGTTATACAACTGGATAATATGAGTTGTGTAGTTTTTGGCAGAAAAATTACTGATAGCTACTGTTAATTCTTTCTGGATAGCTACTTTCTGGTCAGTTCTCTTCAGGTCATCGTTTTGGTCTGCCCCTTTCAGGATTGAAAATGACAGAGAGCATGCCTTTGCAAGTCTCCTTCTTGTTGTCTCTGCAGCTCCTCATACACACACACACACACACACACACACACTTCCAGGACACTTCCTGAGCTATTCCCCAATTAAACAGCTCAGGCACACTCAACCAACCTAGTCCAGCATTTTGTATAGTTTCAAACAAACAGGAAAATATGCAATTAAGTTATACAACTGGCCCTCAATGGTCAATTCTTTTCAATAAAGCCCTGGGAAGTAAAACTGTTATCTTCCACTTCCTTGCTTTTCACAAATTAGACAATTGTTTAAACATTTATATTGTTAGACATTAACAGTAAAAAAAAATATCAACTTTTATACTAGATACAGTATTATTTTCTCTGTTACAATAACTACTTATGGTATCTCACTGTTTGTCAATGTCAGCACAGGATTCTTTAAACAGGGTCCAGTCAGGGCATTTAAAATAAACAGTGAAGCAGGCATTCAGTGGGTTTCTTTTCTCAAACTTGAATTGGCTTTTGGAAACAGGTGGACAGTTATGATCTGATGAATCCAGTGTGGGATTGAGAGTAGATTCATATGCACATTTAATGTTCCCATAGGTAAGAGGCATACTACTAAAATATGGTACAGTGTTTTGTTTAGTGAACACTGGTTAAAACTGACAAAAAATTTGCATGATTCATTGTATCATCCTGGAAATACTGCACTTGGTTAATTATAGACAGTTTTAATGAAAGTTTATGGAAATTCTCCGCATATGAGTTGAGCATAGTGAGACACCAAGCCATTCCACATCCTTAGTGCACACTTTTTCTCTAAACAGCACTGATTTACACCATTGCTTTTATGTAAAGACAAACACCCCTGCTCTGTGACTTACCAGTAATGGCAGAGTTTCAGTCTGGTAAGCGTCTATACCTGGCAGTAATGAATCCTACGTGGGAATCCATTTTTGAGGAGATGCCATATTTTGTAACAAATGTACAGTATAGCAATATGATTTCCATTTCATTCATGTAATAAACTTTTAACATTTGCAGCAATTTTTCATTTTCTGTTTCCAACTGTATGTTTTAGATTCATGGCTGAAGGTTGTTTATTGACATAAACATAATTAATTTAATGCAGCATTACACAAGCATATTTCAGATTATACTGTTACCATATGTGTAAGTTGAGGTTGTTACTACATTGATTCAGTCAGTTGGGGTGTTATTGTAAATCTATTGTCCAGTTAGTAAGAAATGTAAATCTGTAGACAGAAGACCAGAGCTGGATTAACAAATTCTAGTGGTCTTGAGTGTGGGAATAATTGCAGAATTGCTACTGTAGTTTTTTTAAGGTATGTTTTAAGACCTATTTACTTACCTGTTAGAGAGGATGCCTGAGGAGTGGAAAAGAAGTGTACTGGTGCCGATATTTAAGAATAAGAGGGATGTGCAGGACTGCAGAAACTACAGGGGAATAAAATTGATGAGCCACAGCATGAAGTTATGGGAAAGAGTAGTGGAAGCTAGGTTAAGAAGTGAGGTGATGATTAGTGAGCAGCAGTATGTTTTCATGCCAAGAAAGAGCACCACAGATACAATGTTTGCTCTGAGGATGTTGATGAAGAAGTTT
The DNA here is from genome assembly GCF_016835505.1 of Polypterus senegalus. Lineage (NCBI taxonomy): Eukaryota > Metazoa > Chordata > Cladistia > Polypteriformes > Polypteridae > Polypterus > Polypterus senegalus. Next base: position 188,880,058 of record NC_053154.1, read on the forward strand.
AGAGAGGGCCAGAAGGAGTTGCATTGTGTCTTTGTGGACATGGAGAAAGCATATGACAGGGTCCCTCGAGAAGAGCTGTGGTTTTGTGTGAGGAAGTTGGGAGTGGCAGAGAAGTACGTAACAGTTGTACAGGATATGTACAGGGGAAGTGTGACAGTGGTGAAGTCTGCGGTAGGAGCGACGGATGCATTCAAGGTGGAGGTGGGATTACATCGGGGATCAGCTCTAAGCCCTTTCTTATTTGCAATGGTGATGGACAGGTTGACAGACGAGATTAGACAGGAGTCCCCGTGGACTATAATGTTTTGCTGATGACATGCTCTAGAGAGGAGAGGAATGAAGTTCAGTAGGAACAAGACAGAATACATGTGTGTAAATGAGAGGGAGGTCAGTGGAATGGTGAGGATACAGGGAGTAGAGTTGGCGAAGGTGGATGAGTTTAAATACTTGGGATCAACAGTACAGAGTAATGGGGATTGTGGAAGAGAGGTGAAAAAGAGAGTGCAGGCAGGGTGGAATGAGTGGAGTAGATTGTCAGGAGTGATTTGTGATAGACGGGTATCAGAAAGAGTGAAAGGGAAGGTCTACAGGATGGTAGTGAGACCAGCTATGTTATATGGGTTGGAGACGGTGGCACTGACCAGAAAGCAGGGGACAGAGCTGGAGGTGGCAGAGTTAAAGATGCTAAGATTTGCATTGGGTGTGACAAAGATGGATAGGATTAGAAAGGAGTACATTAGAGGGTCAGCTCAAGTTGGACAGTTGGGAGACAAAGTCAGAGAGGCGAGATTGCACTGGTTTGGACATGTGCAAAGGAGAGATGCTGAGTATTTTGGGAGAAGGATGCTAAGGATAGAGCTGCCTGGGAAGAGGAAAAGAGGAAGGCCTAAGTGAAGGTTTATGGATGTGGTGAGAGAGGACATTCAGGTGATGGGTGTAACAGAACAAGATGCAGAGAACAGAAAGATATGGAAGAAGATGATCCGCTGTGGCAACCCCTAATGGGAGCAGCCGAAAGAAGAAGAAGAAGAAGTTACCTGTTAGATTACGGTAGTTGTTTCTTATTAGGAAGCCTTAGAGATGTTTGACAGAAAATAATTGCTCATAGGTGATAAGACCCAATTTTTTGTCTTTAATGAGATAATTTTTTGTTTCGTTACATTCAAATCATTCAACATGGAATTCAAACATGTTTGTCTTGGTGTGTTTTCTTCAAATGAGCCAGTGGGACACATCACGGTCACCAGCAGACACATAACCAAGTATTTTCAGTTCAGGGGATCCTTTTCTTGCTTTTTATCATCTTTAACATACATAAAGAACATACTAAATATCATGCCAAATTTCTGATCTCTGTTGTCTTTTTTTAAATGAACAGCATTCTTCTTGGTTGTGTCTTTTGTGTCTCTGTTTTATGGGAAGATGTGTTTGTTAAAAGCTAATTGTTGAAAGATATACAGTAGCTAGAATTGCACAACAGCCATTTTATGTTGTAACTGCATTTTTTAATCATTGTAATTGTTATCTCAATTCAGTGTTTTAGATCTGTAAACTTAAATTTTGTCAGTTATGTCTGTGGCAGACTCTTTAAATGATAATAATCACCTGTTTACTGTGATCTGCTGTCTCAATGAAATATGTGAACTTCATTGTACAGTTTTATTTATGTATTTGTTTTTTTTATTTACTCGTGCATTTATTTTTTGCATTATTGTGTCAGTCACACCAGAAATAAAAAGTACCAATTATCTTTTGTGTTTGGTCACTTTCTTCTTCCTCCTTTTTTTTTTTTTTTTTTAACTAACCAGTGAGTCAAGTTTGGAAGCACTATAATGTTTCATATGTGTGATGTGTGTGCGTTAGAAGAACCTCTACCTCCAGTCTGGTTACTGTTGATTCCGACTGAATCGGGGAGAGGACTGGCATATTGGGGTCCTGTCTCTTTACTTGTAAGGATGTGGTTTACAGGTTGCATAAATTATGGCTTCAATTACAAGGTACAAAAACAGTTAAAAGGTGGTCTCTGCCACCAACAACAGACAAGTGATAAGTGTTTTGTAGAATGAATGAAAAACATGGTTAAAATATGTAAGAGACAATGTCTTATTCTCTGCAATGGAGCACTGAGTGTTCACAATATAAAATGGGAGGTAATCCTCTGACCTACCCCCAGCATGTATTACAACTTCTGTGTAAATAACACTTTAGTTTAATCAAGTATTTTTTAAAACCTTCTCTTTTTCAGACTATTTTTTTCTGAATCATAATCTTGATTTAACTCAATTAATTAGTGGGCTATTCTATTTTTTGCATTTGTTATTGTATGAATTATTTCTACAGCTCACATTTATTTTGTACATTATTTTATGTATTGTGAGATAGCATTGCCTTTCCATTAGAGTTTGGTAAGGGCTTCCAAATTTTCAGGGTATTTTTGTCCCATTCATTCCCTCTTCTTGGGATCTGGGTGACATTTACAGTTTGTGGATAGTGGTTAACAGGCATCAATAGTATGGATATCTTTAAACAACTTTCCAGATTGTCATATATAGTTTCCTGTTTAACAAACACTGCTGATATCCTACCAAGAGCATTACCCTGATGTGCACTTGTGGTTCCTGAAAAATAATCTTGCATCTAGAAGTATTACACTGCATCCTGTTGATCTTCTATTAGCTGTGTCCTGTCCACTGATCTGCTTCCAGAGATCTCAGGTAAATGATGGGTGAATAAAGACAGATACGTTACTCCCTAATCTTGTAAATAGTATGATCTCTTATTACACACAATAAGAGCACTAAACTGATGAAACTGAAACATGTGATCAGTTGTCATTTGTGTAATCGTTTTTTTGGTTATACAATTTTCATGCTTTATTTTGTGCATAAATGTATTTATTTATATACATCTGTCTACACATATAACTAAGGATGAGTTAGCACGTTCTTTTGTATTTATATGCAAGTATGAATATTTTTTCCTATTTTTCATGGTGGCATTTTTTTGTAATTGTGTATTGTTTCTGAACATTATTGAACATTTTATCATCTACTTATGTAAGCTGTCTGTCTGGTTGTTTTCATGAAACAACATGACTCCAAATGGGCCAATTTTGTCGAAATTTGGCACACTTATTCATTGTGTTGAGATATCCAGAACATCGAATAGAGTATGCTATACAAAGCTAAACACTAAAATTTCAAAATTTTCCATTGTGTGTCACTACAATTATGTAATAATGTACTCTTTCTAATTTATCTCACTTCACTTCAGCTTGTATACTTTCCTCTTTTACTAGTCAAGCTGCCAAGCCTGACAGCAAAAGAGATTCCTTTTACAAGCTAATCAAACACCATGAGAAGAGCCTATGCACAAGCAGCTGGTACACCAGCTCACTTCTCCTGCAGCTTGAAGTAATTTAACTGTAAAAGAAAAACAAAGTTGCATTTCTAGAAATGTAAGTAAGAGGGAAGAAGTAATGTAAGTGTTGCTTTGTAAACACAAAGCGAACAAATATATACTCAGTATATTAATTAGACTATCAACATCTCGGCTGTGTTATATACATATTTTAATACTTCAGTATTTCACTGACACTAGAATATATTGGGAAAGCACCAGACCTGCTCTCTGAAAAGTTTCAAAGCAGCCAACAATTTAATTTTGAGATTTAAACAGATTGCATATATGTTTCAGAAACGATAGACCCTCCACAGCCATCAACTATCAATATGACATCAATCAGTGCCATTGTTATATCACTTGAACTGGAATCTACTTTCAATGACAGCTACTGAGACACTGCAAGTCTATTTGAGCCATGTTTTCAGCTACATGATATTGTAAACTAATGCTAAAAAGTGTAGTTTAATGTAGTGTAATTGCATTCTATTATCACATTTATTTTTGAATATTAGGTTAGATAAATTTTATTAACCCCATGGGGAAATTTAGTCTCGCTGTTAAAATAATGTAATTAAAATGTGATAATTGATTCTTTAAAGTAACTTAAAAAATGTAAAATACGTCTACTTTCAAATCAGTTAACTAAGTTCCCAAACGCATCTGAATATGCACATTAAGCATACATTTTCTAGCATGTTGTTTATATATTATACTAGGGGGTTTTGCCTCCTGCTCGCTTCGCTCACCCACTGCATTACCCTCCCGGGGCGCGCCAGCCACTTCGCGTCTCTGCCGCTTGTGTTGTGAAGGGGGGCTGAACGTACGCTAAAGAGATGTGGTCAGATCAGCTGCTGTCTTGCTGCTGCTGCTAAACTGCTTGTTCTGCTGCGTCGATCATTTAAAAGCCTGTGCAACAGCTGTCCTTTTGTCTCACTGCCTTGTCTCGTGGGATGTTAAAGTGTCTCTCACGGGACGTTAAAGTGTCTCTGAGAAAATCACGTATTGTCTCCTTCCAGGCCTTCCAAGATTTTTTTTTTATAATAGACAGATGTAAATGCACATTAGTCTTTGTGAATTTCACTTATATATGTGTGCATTCAGTATGTAGAAGTCTGACGTTTTACTATATCTATATGTAATTGTGCATAGGTAGTGTTTTTATGTCCAAATGTGCTAAGCAGTATACTTGGTTGCATGTGTCTGCGTGTGTAACTATGTATCTGATCTGGATTTGGCACTTGCTAGTATGGTAGTATTTTTTTCCTGTTCGTACTACATATTTGTAAATGTGTTTTCTTTATTTTTGTTAAATTTGTGTGAGTTTGCATGTCTGATACTGGATTGGATTGGGTGTTTTTTTGTTTCTTTCCCTGTTTATTTGTTTACCTTTGCTTTTGCTTATGTGCACATGCTTATTTTGCTGTCAGATGCATTTTTGGATCTGTGGTTTGGCCTTTTTTTGTCAATATGTACGTGACTGTTTTTAGATGTATTTGTACCATTGTTCATACAGGATACACAAGCATTTGCTTAATGTATGTCTATATTTGTAAGCAGCCTGTGCATTAGGTTGCTCCAAGAGTCCTTTCCATCATCTTCACTTCAGGGTGCTTATTACCCTTCACAACATCCTCTTCAGTCCACCATGGTGTCTAGACTGCCCTATCTCAACAAGAGATTTCTATTACTTTGAAAGCCCGTCTTCAAGTGATTCTTCCACATTATCCTTTGTCAGCTGCTTAGAGTTGCCACAGACTCATAACAAAGTGATGGAGTTATGCAATAAGAGCCTGGACTGGAGGAGACAAATGCTGAGGTTTTTCCTTCCATAATACATAGGCTGCCCCTTTCAGATAAACACAGTGCTATTCTCATGTCTTTCAAAGTAGCAACATGTAATCTCGAGCTGCCAGTGTTGTATCATGGATCAAATATTTAAGTACTAACCACTTGATCTCTGTGTCAGAGTCACCTCCTTCTTCCCTGACACAGTCTTGGTTTTGCCATCGTAACAAATGTCTTCAGTTTGCCTCTGATTAGGAAGAGATATCGTTCCAACAATTTCTCCAGGCTTCTTGTCTCTGCACCCCTCTCTGTGTCCATGGAACTCTGGGACACTTGGCCTAGTTCATCCTCCTGTAAGTGAAAGTGTAGGTAAGCAGAAGACAGAATGGCACAAGATTCTTTTCTAAAAAAACTGAAGCAAGTAAACAAAGACTAAATGTATGCATAAGGTGGTTGAGAACTTCTGTTTGATGACTGCGTTGTAAGAGTATGTAGTCACTGCCCATTACTGATTCTTCAACCTTGGCACATTAATGTCTGTTACAATTGGTTTCAGGTGACTGAACCTTTGGTACCCATTCCTCTGTCAGAGGTACTCTGGAAGATAGCATTGGGGCACCTAAATTTAGTGACTTCATTCTAAGGCATTGTTGGCAAATTTCCTATGGGCGCAGCGAAAACTTTTGTACAATATTTTAAATTGCTAGTGTTTTTGAACTTTTGGTTGATTAAAAAGATAATGTTTAAAAAATATATATTTTATGTTGGAAAAACAGATAACGGTTAATCAGAATGCAAGTTAAAATTTTCGCTGTTCACCATTCATCATAATATCTACACCAGTGATGTCAAAAACACATCTCATGAGACTTAAAAAGTCTTGTTGTTAGAAGATCTTGCTCACTGTACGGATAGAAGAAGGCGGAGCAAATATAGAACGAGAAAATACGAATGCTACATTTCGGTTCTTGCCGACGAGAGAGTATTGCTGTAGCTGCAGCTCTCACCACTTAATCGTCTGAGTATTACTATGGAAAAATTAACCTTATTTTCGCTCTGACACCGCTGATCAACACAGTAAACTTTGTAAACTCAGTGAACTTTTCCAGTTCTTTGTGGTGAAAAACATTTTGTTGTGACGCAAGCATTCGATACTTCCTTGTAATTTAATTATCTACGATTATCACTCGCTTTTTATTTCCGGTAATTTTAATTAAACTTTATCTAGAAAAATTAATCCATAGTTTATTCTCATCACGACTTTATTTATGGGCAGTCCCTAAGGTGCGCCGTGAAAGAAAATTTTTGGACTTAGTGCGCCGCAACTCCGGAAGCTCTGAACCGCACAGTGAAAAAAATTATGGGATAACCCTTATCTCGTATGTACATGAAAATATCTTGTACGTACGTGAAAATATCTTGTACGTACGTGAAAATATCTCGTAAGTACGAGATGTTTTCAGGTAAGTACGAGATGTTTTCACGTACGTACGAGATACTTTCACGTACGTACGAGATGTTTTCAAATACGTATGAGATACTTTCACGTACGTACGAGATACTTTCATGTATGTACTAGATAAACTTAGATTAAAATATTACAAAAGTGTGCTTCGGGGCTTCCTAATTACGACCTTACCAAGGCTGTGGCGCTTCAGTTTGACGTCACTTCCAGCGCTTGTAGCGCGGTGATATAAAAAAGCAGACGGATGGGCTTTTATTTATAAAAGGAGTGTGGGACGGTTAGAGTTGGGTTTAACAGCAGCATGCAATACTTACGTCAGGTAATACCCAGAACGTCAGTCACGAAATGCCCATCGCATACCCCATTACTCTATGGTTAAGAGTAGGCTTGTGGGAGGGTAAGGGTTTAGTTTACAGGTATTCGTCTGCACACTCGTACGGAGCACCTGAGGAGATTTGGTGTTTTGTTTCTTCCTGGGAAACAATTACAAATTACTATCTCGTGCCCACCACTTACCACAGCCTTCGCACCAGACACTTTTAAGGTCGCACCTGCCAATATTGCGTGTGCGCCGCATTCTTTCAGATGAGCAACAAATGCCGTCGCGTGCTACTGTACATCATTTTCTGGAAACAGGACATATCACTAAACAGTCTGATGTTTTCCTCACACAGTTGCAGTCCACAGAAATGAATATTGGCAAGTTTATAAAGGCAGGCTATGCATTCAAGCCCAGATCGTTAAATCCGCGAAGCAGCACCACTAACCAATGCACTAATTTATAGTAAAAGGAAATTACATTAGTTAGCCATTTACTTTCTAGCCCGCAGCTTGTTATTCACACAAGTTACGAAAGGAATTCATATTTCACATATTTAGTGCGTGTGAAGTTTACCCAGTTCAATGCGGGTTCACTAATTTAAATTCTCTGGTAAACCTGGCACACTATCGCATATCTGAACTAATGAACTGTGGGCTTTAACGTGCATCTAAAGAGTTAAATCCAAATCGGGCCACTGTAACTCCTGCAGTTTTCAGAGAAGAAATGTACCCTTGTTAAAAAGCCAAACTTGAATATCCTAGTGAAATCCACTGGCACACTGGGTCACCCGTTGCATTGTGCAAAATGAACTGCGATCTTTAAAAGTACAGCAGAGATCTAAATCGTGTTGCGGCGGATTTTTATTGTCACGTATTTGACAAGATGGATCCCTAAGTTAAATGGCAGGTAATACTTTCTTAGCCCAAACGTAAGGAAATTCATTGACTAACTTGTCCTGTTATCGGTGATGTAAAGAAGACACTTTCTTTCAGTTGACTGTGATATATAATATGCACTCTAAAGAGTAAAATCGATTTGGATCTCTTTAATTTATATATATATTGTCAGGGATGCCAGAGCAACGACCCGGCCGGGACGCCGTGAGGGACCGGAAGAGGGTCAGAGCCCACCCTGGATCACGTGGGGGCCGCCTTCCTGGTTGCTCTGGGGGCCACGGGTACAGGGCATGGAAGCTCCACCCTGTAGGGGCCTGTGGTCACCGCCAGGAGGCGCCCCAATGCCTTGGGACCTGTTACCCCAGCACTTCTGCCACACCAGGAAGTGCTGGGGAAGATTTAGGACGGCACCCGGAGAGCTGCCGGGAGGACAGCCGGCACTTCCGCCACGTGGCCAGAGGAGGAATGCCGGGAACACCTGGGGCTCATCCGGGGACTGTTTAAAAGGGGCCGTCTCCATTCATTGAGCGCTGGAGTCGGGTGGAAGCAGGACGAGGCACGAGGAATTGTGGAGGCGACCCGAAGAAAGGCATTTGTGGCCAGGACTGAGTGTGTTGGGGTGTTTTGTGCACTGAACTGGGTCTGTGTGACCAATCTAATATTTGTAAATATTGTAAATAAAAATGTGGTGGTTGAGAAACAACATGTCCGCCTGTCTGTGTCCGGGTCGGCTCCACAATATATATATATATATATATATATATATATATATATAATATTTAGATATATTTTTGTTAAATGCAGTTGAATTTTGCCCAGACCAACCCGAGTATAGTCAAATTGACTAGTAAATCTAGCATACATCTGTCTTCATATAAACGGCACAAGATTGATTGTAATATTGAAGTCACACTCTAAATTGTTAAATCAATTTGGCTCACTTTCATTTTACAGTTCTGTAACAAGAGAGACTGCAGTTAGATTTTGACACCAAAATGCAGATACAAGTCCTTTTTTTTCTAGCAAAGTTTACACATTCCCATATCAGCAACAAGTCGGACTCCGCTGTTTAAGGGGCAATCAGGTTAAATAACCATCCGTGCCTCTGATTTGTAATAAAACTGAAAGAAGGTGTCTTCATTTTTTCCCATTACCGTAAACACAATGTCATCATAAGTTAGCCAGTTAATATACCAAGTGTACCTACATTTGGGCTAAGCAAGTATTACCAGCAATTTAACTTAGTGATCCACCCTGTCAAAAACGTGACAATAAAAATCCGCCGCAACACGATTTAGATCTCTGCTGTACTTTTAAAGATCGCAGTTCGTTTTTGCACAATGCAACGGGTGACCCAGTGTGCCAGGTTTGCCAGTGGATTTCACTAGGATATTCAAGTTTGGCTTTTTAGCAAGGGTACATTTCTTGTCTGAAAACGGCAGGAGTTACAGTGGCCCGATTCGGATTTAACTCTTTAGATGCACGTTAAAGCCCACAGTTCATTAGTTCAGATATGCGATAGTGTGCCAGGTTTACCAGAGAATTTAAATTAGTGAACCCGCATTGAACTGGGTAAACTTCACACGCACTAAATACGTGAAATATGAATTCCTTTCGTAACTTGTGCGAATAACAAGCTGCGGGCTAGAAAGTAAATGGCTAACTAATGTAATTTCCTTTTACTATAAATTAGTGCATTGGTTAGTGGTGCTGCTTCGCGGATTTAACGATCTGGGCTTGAATGCATAGCCTGCCTTTATAAACTTGCTAATATTCATTTCTGTGGACTATAATTGTGTGAGGAAAACATCAGACTGTTCAGTGATATGTCCCGTTTCCAGAAAATGATGTACAGTAGCACGCGACGGCATTTGGTGCTCATCTGAAACTATACGGCACACACGCAATATTGGCAGGTGCGACTTTAACAACCTGGTGCGCAGGCTATGGTAAGTGGTGGGCACGAGATAGTAAGTTGTACGCACCAAATTGTTTCCCAGGAAGAAACAAAACACCATATCTCCTCAGGTGCTCCGTAAGAGTGTGCAGACGAATACCTGTAAACTAAACCCTTACCCTCCCACAAGCCTACTCTTAACCATAGTGTAATGGGGTATGCGATGGGCATTTCGTGACTGACGTTCTGGGCATTACCTGACGTAGGTATTGCATGCTGCTGTTAAACCCAACTCTAACCGTCCCACACTCCTTTTTATAAATAAAAGCCCATGCCCATCCGTCTGCTTTTTTATATCACCGAGCTACAAGCGCTGGAAGTGACGTCAAACTGAAGCGCCACAGCCTTGGTAAGGTCGTAATTAGGAAGCCCCGAAGCACACTTTTGTAATATTTTAATCTAAGTTTATCGTTAGTTTATCGCGTACGTACGTGAAAACATCTCGTACGTACGAGATAAGGGTTATCCCATAATTTTTTTTCACTGTGCGGTCCAGAGCTTCCGTACGCAACTCGAAAAAAGGTTGCCTTTCACTGTTCTAAGGCATGTTCTCCCCACCTTTAATTGCCAAGATGTGAGTGAATGAGAGCACTCAGCAATCCACAGGTGTACTACCCAATGTCTGTTCCTGTTCTTCATCTGATGGTGCTAGGATATGTTCTAGTCCCCTTCAATCCCATTCTGAAAATGAATATAATCTATTGTTTAATTGCTCATGCCTAAGTGACTGAAAACATGGCAACAGACCTCAGGTGACTGACAGCTTGATCAATCATTACAGGAGGTTAGAATGAGTATTTTATTTGCAGATTATGGATCTTTGGGCACCAGAACCTGTGGTTGGCTAAGCAGAATAAAATCTTCTGGAAGGGAGTCATTATGAACTTTAAATAACCTTTGAGATGTTATGCCATAAGATTTATGAGAGGGAGGTGGTATCCTGTTGTACTGTTTGTTTGGAAAAAGAGTGCCTAAAGTCAGAAGAATTAAAATAAGGGGATATTTGTGCAATTAACTTGGGTCAGAAAATGCTTTTTGAATCATACATATCTTTGTGTACCACATGCATACTAAAATGTCCTGGTCTGGCACTGGCCAGTGACTGCTTGTCCACACTTGGTCACCTGTACCAAGACTTTCCTTATACCTGGGTTGTAGCCTATGTAATCTGGCATGAGCTCATTTTATTAGCTCTATTGAGCCTAGACTGAGGTTCAGGTGTGATCAGTTGTTAGGGTGTCCAGACAAAAAGTCAAAGGGACACTAGAAATCCTACTTGTATATCCAGCAGTGACTATATGGGTTGACTGCTTCAGTGTTAGGAAATATATCCTTCTTTGGCAACATGACAATGGTATGATGCAGCCAATGTGTAATGGGATAGCAGAACATACACATTGTCACTAGCAAGAATAGAGTAGGGCAGCTTTGACCAATTAAAGCAGAATAGAATGAGAAACCCCCTATTATAATGAAATATCAAGGCTGTTGGTGGCCATGCCTATCCAGACTTTTCCAGCCAATCTCCTGCCCACTTCCTCAGGAACATATTATAGCGCCTAGTAAAATGGCTCCAATGGAGCCTTTCTTGATACTGGCTTGTTGGAATTACAGGCATTAGTAAATGCTGCTTTGGTTCATTACTTATATTAAGGTCTCATGTTTTGACTTACCCATGAATTCCTCACTCGCACCTCATGACCTACTTAAGTGAGGACGTAATTCTTACCGGGAAAATGAGTCTGCGTAGAGTCTGGTTATTGGTTATGATGTGATGGTTGACCCGCTGCAGTATGCCCTGGGTACAGTTGGACTGTGTTCCATTGGTTGCTGTTGCTACAGCAACAGATAAGGTGGTCAGGTCTGCAATTACTTCTTTTATCATCTGATTGGTCTAAACAGAAATTGCAGTGTTTTAGAATACCATCCTGCACACAAAGTAGTAACAATCAGAATTAGTACTGCTAATCATGAAACCAGAGAATGATGTGTTGCATGTTGATTAGAACATGCAAGTAAAACTTTCACTGTACTCTGTACATGTGACCATAATTACCCTATAAACTTATAAGGATAGCCAGACTATGAAAACACAGTATTAAAACATCCTTGCAGTCTTCACTTTTAAGACCACTTATGATCACTGTGAGACCAAATAAAATTTAATAAGGTGTTGAGACACAGCAACAACCAATGTCTTCATACTGTAACACAAAAACAACACTGCATTCGCTCAAAGTGAAACTAACTTTAGCACACAAGATATGCAACCCCCTGTTATTATCCAGATGATCTGGAGATGGAGCATTAGGAGGCAGGATTGGAACACTGAGCCCAACCCACTGTTTACTGGGTCAAAAAGGCAGTACCATCTAAATTGCACTAGTCAGTACACTGCTGCCAATCATTATTCCTTAGTAATACCATTGTTAGTGTGCCAGAGGAGGCTACACTACATGCCATACTTACAGATTTTTGTCTCCACTGGTCCACCTGAAGTGCTGTACTGGGCAGCCTCACTGTCTCTGGCAGAACCGTGCTGTTACCACATGGTTTCTAATATTGTACATGAGAAGAAATATAGTTGTCTATTAACAATGGTGCAAAGGTCTCATTTTTATTACTAGTAGACTCCCATGCAAATTAAATGCACTGTAACAGAAGGGACACTCAATGACATGCTTATTTCTCCCTTTTTCACTAACCATTAAGCTGCACAGGTGGCTTTACAAGTAATTGTCTGGCACTGGTGACAAAATAATAATATGAACCTGTTGATGTATTAGCTGCTGAAAACTCCCTTAAGATGTCCAAAGCCAGATCTTGTATTGACTTGTCATCTAGACTCAAAACTGGAGTGGAGCCATTGCAATGTGAAACCACACTGGCTCACTTCACCAGTTCTTTATGCTGACACCTTCTTTTTTTATTTGCTTAATCTTAAGACCAGTGGAAACCATACTAGTTGCATGACTTTTGTATACCCTAAAAACCATGCAAGCCAGACCCTAAACTTTCCTTGCTGTCAGGAACTTTAGAAGCACCTATGCGATTGCCATAATTATGTCCACTTACAGTATGAATTTAATTTTAATTCCTTTGTTTTTCAATGTTTCACACCATGAACTATATCAGGTTAATATTTCTTAGTTAGCCTAAAATCTTTGGCACAGTGAACCTTTCATGACAAGGTTTGTGGGATGGCATTCCGTCTCTTTTTTCCAAATCCCAAAATTATACCTTCAGTGGGTAGGTAGGAGGTATGCCATGTCCCTCACTGTAAAACATTGATGAAAAAGTGACAAAAAAAAGCTGTTGGCCATTATCTTTAGCCAACTTGTAATTCTTTGAAAAGCTGAGCATCTCATTGTTACCATGCTTTCCAGGAATCCTTTTACCCTCCTAATTTGCTCCACAATGCTGCCAGGTCTGCACACCAGATCAGTTGTTCCACACTGTATCTCAGGCACTTGATCAAGAATTGCTAACAGGAGCAGAATTCCTTTAAAAACACAACAAAGAAAAAGTTGTTAGGGTTAAAAAATGGGTCATACACAACGAGCTGGGGAGTTCAGTTTCTTCAGTTGAGTTAGATTCCTTGCATGGCCTTTGTTACTGAGCTTAGTGAAAATCTCGAGTCATTTCTTCTTTTCAATATGTAGTCGTTGTTCAATCTACATAATTCAAGTTTTTTTTCCAACTATTTGTACTTAATTGCCTGTTAAAGTTGATCATAACCTGTGTACTAAACAACACTAAAATAAACATTGATATCCCAGGGGTTACATTCTTTAGTTCATCCCACGCAGCCTAGTTTGCTTACCCAGCTGCTTTATTCTGGACTGCCCATGTGCAATGAGGGGGTTGAGTTTCAGAAACTCAGTTAATAACTCACACAACTCAAGTTATACAGGGGCATAGCAATGATTGCTGCAGGAATGAGGCTCTGCACACCTGAATCCCTAGGCAGTGACCACATATAAATCAGAAAAGATGTGGGAATCATTCGGAATCAATGGGACTCGGCAATAACCTGGCGCCTCACATGGAAACAATCTGAATTAACATTTTTACATTATGCACTCTTATAGTTTACAATAAAACAGGTCTAGTGTTCAGTCACACAAAGACAGTGCCAAGTTTAACACAATCTTCAGAAAACAACACCAAGGTGGAATGAAAATATACTCAGCAAAAAAAGAAACGTCCTCTGACTTTCAACTGCTTTTACTTTCAGTAAACTTAATGTGTAAATATTTGTATGAACAGTAAAAGAGTCAACACCATAAGACATAAACTAAAAAAGTTTCACAATGTGTCCCTGAATGAAGGGAGGCTCAAAATCAAAAGTACCAGTCAGTATCTGGTGTGGTGTGGTACTGCAGTGCATCTCCTCCTCATGGACTGGACCAGATTTGTCAGTTCTTGCTGTGAGATGTTACCCCACTCTTCCACCAAGGCACCTGCAAGTTCCTGGACATTTCTGGGGGGAATGGCCCTAGCCCTCACCCTGCGATCCAACAGGTCCCAGACGTGCTCAATGGGATTGAGATCCGGGCTCTTCCACTGCGAGGATGATCAGCTGTCCTTCCTGTCTCCCTGTAGCGCTGTCTTAGGCATCTCACAGTGCGGACATGGCAATTTATTGCCCTAGCCACATCAGCAGTCTTCATGCCTCCCTGCAGCATGCCTAATGCACGTTCACGCAGATGAGCAGGGACCCTGGGCATCTTTCTTTGGGTGTTTTTCACAGTCGGTAGACAAATCTCTTTAGTGTCCTGCCTTTTTAGAACTGTGACCTTAAATGCCTACTTTCTGTAAGCTGTTAAGGTCTTAATGACCATTCCACAGGTGCATGTTAATTAATTGATTATGGTTAATTGAACATGCATGGAAAACATTGTTTAAACCATTTACAATAAAGATCTGTAAAGTTATTTGGATTTTTAAAACATTATTGTTGAAATACACAGTCCTGAAAAAGGGACGTTTCTTTTTTTGCTGAGTATATAAAGCTCTGTCAATGCAAAGGTGACACAGTACTTTAAGAATATAGTCATAGGAAAATTGTCTTAGGCCAAGCAAGTACTTTGTGAGTGATAAGTATAAAATGTCAGGCTGATTCAGTATTTTTATGTGTGGCAGCTCTTGATACCACTAGTGCTAGGATTGTAGTGCACTCTAAAATAAACCAGTCAGGCTTTCTCACTGAATCACTACATCATTCCTATCGTTACCACTATTTTTGGATGAAAAAGTATGTTACTCTTTGCATTATCTAAATGGTTTAATGTATTGCAAATGCTACTTTCTGCCACATAAAGATAGCAATTAGAGCACCGGGTAAACAATGTGCTGAAAAGAGTGGTTAGAAGAGGCCAGAGGTATAAAACAGAGGTAAAGGAACTAAAGAATCTGAAGATCTGGCATCACACAGTGCTTAGAAAAGGCATGGTTTTACAGAAATAAAGGATAGGAAAAAAGGGTGGCAATTTTTGGTAGCCTGGGGTAGTTTTGGTTGGGAGTATGCATTTTGGAAGATGAAAAAGAACTTAGTTTGGCTTTGAACAGATGTGGGCCTTCAGATATATTTTCCAGAGAGAATATACAAAAGGATTGAAACAAAGTAAGGTATTAAAAACACTGAGGATAGTGGAAGCTGGAATGTACTTTACTAATAATGAGAAATATGTTTATCTGTTGTCATTCATATGTGTCTACTTCTTTTGTGTAACCACATAAGTAATCAGGTTCATCAATCTTTCCTGAACAGTGGTGTAAACTGGTGAACAACTTTGAAGAAGTGACCAAAATAAGCTTATACAACTGACTGTGCAACAGCAGAAAGAAAATCTTTAACCTTTGGTTTACATTATCACTGCTGTACATGCAATCATCACTACAGCAGGGTTAACAATCTTTTTTAAGGCAGTTCAATAGAAACCTGTCCATTGCATGATACCGGAAAAAACAAGAACAGGGTGTTTATATAATGATTGCACAGAATGAAGCAGACAAGTTGAGTGAGCTAGTAAATGCAAACAGTTTCACTGGCAAACACAAATGATTCCCACCCCCCCCAAAAAAATGTACAAGAACTGAGGTGAAAAGGCTTGGAAAAAAATCATACTTTCTACCAAAGTAAAGAACGCATACCCATAATGCCCATTTTAAAAAATGTACAGCTTGAATTAACTACAGAGGTTTTCATTTGCAACTGGAGTGAAGCTGGCAGGGACTTTTAATGGCATGGCTGTTCACCCCTCTATTCATAACCCTTAAGTCGCTGACTCTTGAGTCTATCTTGGGAGTTCTTGGATGTAGGAAAAAAAGTCCAAGATTGTTTTCAGAATAGATCTTCACCTTTAGTGTTATTAAATTGCCAGCTTTTTCCATTGACACAAAGCAACATTTGATTTGAAAGCAAATAGTATTGTTCATTTTTCCTGTCATGCTTGCAATTAAATTAAGCAAAAATAATTGAATCAAGGAAGGTCTGCCTCTTTTCAGATTATGCAAACCATTAGTAATGTTTTTCTAGGCTTTAAAGGTTATGAATATTAACACTTCTTGGGTAATGTTTAGAATTTTATTTTTAGATTCTGTGAAATACTACAAGCCTGAGGAAAAACTGCCTCCCTACATGTGGTTATAGGTGTTACGGGTGTTCAGAGTGGAATGAGGCATCTCACAGTGCTTGAAGGCTTTGATTTTATTCTGGTGCACCTCTTATGTAAAGTTTGTATGTTTCCATAGTGCTCAAGTTCATTACTTCCCATAGCCCAAAGCCATGCTACCAGTTTGAGTAAATGACCCTGCTCTGGAATGTGTCCTGTAGTAGTGTTCAGTCCCATCCAGATTTATTATTTGTCCTGTTTCCATTGCTGCAGGTTCAGACACAGGCTTCCTTTGACCTTGAACACAAAAAAGCTAGAAAATGTACGCATAAAATAGAACAGATTAATGAGCAGCTTGCCAATCCTATTCACCTGGATTTTCTAAAATAACATTTGGTCAAGATTTGAAGATCTATAAAGTCACATTTTTAACTGCACTACTTGGTAATTTATTCCACATATCTGTAGTCCTTTTTGTGAAGAAAACCTCTTATTTACTCTTAACAGCTTTCCAGCAGTATGCCCATGCTCTTTTTGAAAAAAAAATATTTTAAAATAATAGGTGAGATCCATTGTACTAATCCCATTAATAATTGTAAACAATTCAATAGTGTCACATCATAATCTCCATTTGCTTAAATTGAAAATGTTTAACTCCATCAATTTTTCCTCATATCTCATACTTCTCAGTTGCTGCAGTAAACCTAGTCATTCTGGACTTTCTCTAGCTCTGCTATGCCTTTTTTAGGTTTGTTAGCATATATGAAAGCTACAGTGCCAGTGTGACAGTTTGGGTCATCTCCACACTTCCTAGTTGCTTCAGGGAGCCTGTTGAACCTGGAACCTTTGATAACGTGTCTAAGGATGAGCTGGATGAATATACATATACAGTCAGCAAGGGGTATGTGCAAAGTAAATTGTTTTATTTAAAACAACAAAGTGCCAAACAAAGTGTCCAAAATTAAGAGTAACTTGGAAGATTAAAACAATTGTAAAATTCAGATAAAACAGTCACTCAATTCCAGGTAAAAACCATATTGGCAGTAATCTCCTCCTCAGCCCAGCGTGTCCTTCACCATACATCTCCACAGCTCACCCCAGTGGGTCTTCCAACTGGCAGAGACAGCGACATCTATGACCACCTCTCCTGACTCCTGACTCAATGGGCATCCTACGGGACATGCACAACCAGACCTCCACCATCCCATACAGCAGCACTCAGCACTACCAGGCATTCAGGGAGGTTAATTCATCATCTCCACTTCCATGCTGATCAACTGGGACACCCAATGGAGCACATTCACTTTGCTCCGCTCACGGGACCCGGTTGCTCTGTCTCCTCTCTCACACGCTGATGAAACTGTTGCTGTCTGGTTTACTCCCGACCATTCACCTCTAGAGCTATACTCTGGAATGTCTATATTTTTCTTCTTATCCAGTTGTCTCCTCTCTCTGCTGTGCAGGCTCCCTTTATAGCCCTGATTGGGTGCAGGTGCTATCTTCTACCTGCTCCAAGTAATGAATGAAGCATGTGATTAACTAGCTCGCATTTGCACGTGAATGCATGATCATCTAAGCACTCCAATCAACCTTCACGTTTACTTAAGCTCCTGCACCCATTCGAGGCCTGCACACTCTGGGACTCACGATTATTTATTTAAAATTGAGTTTCACCACGGAATTTTTATCACAGCCTGCGAAGCTCATGAACACACATGAATGTTACGCCATGTATACATTTTCTAAATTGTTGTAATATGGGGACCCAAGCTACATACAGTAGTCCACTTGAAGCCTCATTAGTGTACTATAGAACTTAACTATAACCACCTTTGACTTGACGGACTAGGCCGATTTCGCACCCTCTTGGTTTGAGAAGAAATATGAGGTTAATGCAGAAAAACAGATCACCAATTGAAGCTTTATGAATAATGGATACTTTATTCGCCATCAATAATTGTTTTGTTAAAGCCATACTCAGTGTAATCCTCCTTCCATTTTCTAATTTTTTCCCGACTGGCCATAATTAAATGAATGGTAAAAAAGTAAGAGCGAAGCGACAGTGACTTATTGAGGCAGGCACGCAAGAGCAAAATAGCACACGGGCTCGATGTAGTGCGCGTCAAGTCGATCTAAAATGCACGATCAGATTCGAAAAAATATATATTTTAAAGTTCTATTTGGATATAAGTAGGTTCTATTTAGTCGATAGAAATATCTTTGGTAGGAATGTAAGTTGACTTTAGTCTTTACATTTCTATGGTGAAGAAAAATGTATGCAATGATGACTAAATTTAACTTACATTCCTACCAAAGATATTTCTGTCGACTAAATAAAAATTACTTATATTTAAAATTTTAATAGAACTTGAACAGATACGATAGTTCATAATACCCACGCAGCACTACGTGTACGTAAGAGCGGAAGTCATCCGTTTTAACAAGCAGCGTATTGCACTGATACGAAATACCCTGCCCATTTAATTATTTAGGAATGGATAGATAAATTAAGATTTTGTATAAATAATGTTTTTCATTTTTCTTCCTCGACGGATTCTGGCACCCCCAGCAACAGTTGCTCGCACTCCAAAGGGTAGGTATATATATATATATATATATATATATATATATATATATATGTGTGTATGTATGTGTCGAGGCTGGAGATGGGTGGAAGTAGGACGAAGCAGGAGAAGCAACAAGAGTGGAGGCAGCCCGAAGAAAGGCATAGTGTGTGGCCAGGACTTTGGGGGTTTGTGTGTGTACTTTTGAACATTGTAAATATTTGTAAATAAACGTGTGGTGGTGGAAAACAACATGTCTGCCTGTCTGTGCCCGGGTTCCGTTCACATCTGGCGTAGTCGGCAGGATTCTCCGCCTGTTCGAAGGCGGGGACCTATTCCTCAAAATCTTGTTGTGGACGGCCGGGCGCAGCAGGGGACCCCACCCACGTGCCGCGGGAGCGGCTTGCACACAGCCCCACTGGGAAAATGTACCCCACGGACCGCCATGGGTCCGCAGGAGAGCCGTTTTCCCCTGAGGCGGATCGACGGCGTGTGGAGCAGGACTGCAGCAGGCTCCTGCGGGCGCACCGTTGCTGGAGGCACCCGGGACGGCATCGTGTCTAGGGAGGCCACGCCGAGGATGTTTCCTCGGTTAGACGGGACCCGGGAGCTGAGTTCCCTGCCTATTGGCAGCCGGCCCTGGGGGGCCGGGCGTGTGTTCTATCTTGCAGGCAGGGACAGCCCAGATCCGCGTCAGTGGCGTGGTGGTCGGCGGGGCTATAACAACGCGGTGGTGCCGGCGGGAGCTGGTTGTAACGGTTGTCACATATTTTCATTGTTGTGTACGCTTTTAACTGTTTCTGCCACGTGCTTCCTTTAGAGATTATGTCCAGAGGAATTATTGACTGTTGGATATTTCTTTAAGGGGAGTAGGGGTCCAAACAGCGCCTGTGGGTCTTGGCTAAAATAACGTTGGTGTGACGTAAATCTTCCTTAAAAGGCAAGGAGGCGCGTAGTTTAAAGGAGAGAGAAGAAAAAGGAAAGAAGTGAGGAGGGCGGAGGAAGAAGAAAGTTTGTTTAAAGAAGTAGCTGGGAAGGAGAATGGAATTCGGTAAAAGAAGCGATTGATAAAGCACGGAAGGCTCCGGAATTACGGTTGGACGCAACGAAAAGGAGTGCGGGCTAATCGGAAAGGATCTTCGGAGTGCACGGCTTTCAGTTGTATTTGTGTTGAGGGCAGCGGCCATGGAAGGACGCTAACGCTCAGACTCCCAGGTGAGACGGATTTCAGATTTTAAAGAAGAATCGTCGCCAAGCCGGTGAGATTGCTCCTTTTTACCTATAAATACAGTTTACTAGTCAGCAGAACGTAGTTGACTGAATTACTGGATTATTCACGAACTTCCCAGGCCGTGTGGCTAGACTCTTTAAATCAACATAATATTAAAGGGGATGGGGAACGTGTGGGGATTGTGAGACTGTGTGTCTAATTTATATTTGTATATATGTGATTTCTACAGATATTTATTGTGAATTATATGGGGGTGTTGTTAGGTTATATCTCTGTTGCTTTTACTGGCTTTCTTTCTTGCTTTCTTTCTGTATATTATATAAGGGTAAAAGGGGTGGCCTATTACTTAGTGTTTATTTTTTGGATAAGGAGTGATTTAAATGATGTTTTATTATTGTTGTGATTTATAATATATATTCTTTTTGTTAAACAATTGTTAGGTGATTATTGTTTTTTTTTGGTATAAACAACTCCATCTGGGGGACATCAAAGTTGGGTCTAAGGTTCAGTCGGTTTTTGGACATTATAGTAGTATTTTCTTATGAGTAGGAGTTTTTCGTGTGTGTCGGGCTCCTCATCCAACAATTGGGGGATTTCGCTACATAAGTGGTGGCCCATACGGGGACCGATTTGAACCGGGGGTTTAATTTATTTGATTTCCTTTTTTTTCTTTTGTGGATTTATATACTTAGTTAGTTACCGGATATGGCTACTAAGGCTTTAGAGCAGGGGCTCGATGGTGATGAAGGACTGCAGGCCGAAGAATCCATGGTCTTGGCCCCACACGTCACTGTCAGGGCTTGCGAAAGGGTCAGAGAAGTCACGGGCATGTTGCAACGTTTGTATATAGATGACACCCTAGGAACTAACAGATCAGACATCAGTCTTCCATCTCCAATAACAGAGTTATTCGATAGGGTCCAGAGAATTGAAGGAAGGTTGGACCAGATGGTGGACACACTGATGGCACGAGAGGAATCTCTTAGAGAATATATGGATGCCACTTTTTCTCATTTGGAAGAGGCTATGGTCTCCCAGGCAGAAGATATTCTTAAAGAAACTGTGGCCTGTTTCGAATGGAGAGATAAGAAGTGGCAGTCAGAATTGCAGGATGTGGTTCGTCAGAGTACTCAAGGAGGGTGGCGTCCATTTAGCCATTCAACTCCATCGGGGAAGACTATATTGAGACCAGCAGTGTTGCCTGCTGCATCGGCAGCATTGCGCATGGACTTTCCCAAGATTGGGAAGCTTATACCACCGATGACATTCTACGATTTGTGGAGCAGGGGGATGCCTTTATGGAGGTGCACTCTCTGACATCCAGTGAACTTATGGGGGTTTTGAATGCCTCTCTACACGGAGCAGTCGGTTGTTGGTGGCAGGCTGCTAAACAGACTATTGATGATTGGGCTTCATTTAAGACAGGTTTTTTAGATGCCTTTCTCCCCTCCGATTACTATGAAGAATTGTAACAGAGAGTACGGGAAATGGAACAGCAACCAGGGCAGGCCATTCGGGACTTTGCATATGAGTTTCAGGCCTTATGTCTTAAATGGAAACCAGACATAACCGACGAAGAAATCTTGCGTCGCTTATTGGGAGCATGCAACTCGAGACTGGCTGGGACACTCAGGGGCATGGTGAGGACGGTGGATGACCTCGTCAAACTGGGATCTATGGTGGAACGAGACTGGGCGGCTAAAAGAGGTTTTAGGCCGTCGAAAACAAAACAGGGTGAACCAACCAACACAGGTAATAAATACCAGAAGAAAGAGCCAATAGAAGGTCGGCTAGCAACTGTGTTTGGTCAACCTTCCCTTCTGGTGGTTCCAGTTCAGCTGAGAGGCTTATGGGGAGAAACCATAGTGGATACAGGGAGCACGTTTACACTCATGTGCCTCAATATGTGGCAAAAGATTAAGACCTCGGAGGATGAACTGACAGAGTCCACTTCGGTCAAGTTTATACTGGCGGATGGCAGAAGAGGAGTCGCTCTGGGAAAGGTTCAGATCAAATACCAACTACAGCAGACGATATGGAAGACTGACACTTTCATATTGGATGATGCCCATCTGGCTATGCCCTTACTTCTAGGGTTGGATTCCATTATGGCTGCACAGATGACCATTTGCCCTTCTCGAGGAGAGTATAGCTTGCCTGGGGGTGGGGTGTTCCAGTTTGGAAGAAAGGATCGGAAGAGCTTGGCCAACCCATCTCCCAGTTTTATTTAGCGGTGGCAGAGGTCCTGGACAAGGCCATGGACCCACTTATAATTAACCAACCGGAAGAGGTACGTCCATTGTTAGGCAGATGGCCATCAGTATGGACAGACCAATTGGGGACTACTCAGATTGTCTCCCATGTTATTTATACAACTGACGAGTTGCCCATTAAACATCGGGTTTATGCAGCCTCTCCCCAAAAACTTCAAATTATTAGGGAAGAGCTTTCTAAGATGCTGCAGGCTGGCATAATTGAGCCATCATCTTCTCCATGGGCTTCGCCAGTGGTGTTGGTTCGGAAAGGGGATTGATCACATCGGTTCTGTGTGGACTACCGAGCCCTAAACGCTAAAACCCGAGTGGATGCTTATCCTATGCCCCTAGTCCATGACATTCTGGAATCGCTCCATGGGGCAACAGTATTTTCCACCTTGGATCTACGCTCCGGGTATTGGCAGGTACGGATGGGTGAAGACAGCGTACAGAAGACGGCGGTGATAACTCCTGATGGCTTCTACCAATTTCGGGTTATGCCCTTTGGGTTGGTCAATGCCGGAGCTACATTTCAGAGATTAATGGAACAAGCTCTGAAGGGGCTACTCTGAAAAATTTGTTTTGTATATATAGACGACATCATTGTATTCTCACCAACAAAAGATCAACACCTGCAGGATTTAGAAACAGTGTTTCATCGTCTCCATCAAGCCAACCTGACCTTGTACTTAAAGAAATGTCATCTGATGCAATCCCAATTGACCTTCCTGGGCCATGTGGTTTCAGCAAGAGGGGTGGAGGTGGATCCCGAAAAGACCATCGCCATACGGGACTATCCAACCCCTACCAACGTGAAAGGTCTGCAGAGGTTTTTGGGGATGATAGGTTGGTATCGAAAATTTATACCAAACATGGCAGACATGGCAGCTCCTTTGCATCACCTCACCAAAAAGGGAGCCCTGTGGCAATGGTCACACCAAATGCCAGGAGGCAGTAGACAGGCTGAAGACTGCTTTGCAGGAGCCGCCCATCTTGGCACAGCCGGATCCACAACTACAGTTTCAGGTAAATACCGACGCAAGTAATGTGGGACTGGGGGGTGCTTACACAGTGTGACAACAGCAGGGAGCATGTCATCGCTTATGCATCAAGAAAATTAAAGGGACCTGAGCTTAACTACTCAGCCAGCGAAAAGGAATGTTTGGCTGTAATTTGGGCTGTGGAGAAGTGGCGGCACTATTTAGAGGGAACAGTATTCAGCGTTTATACTGATCATAATGCTTTGACCTGGGCTTTCAAGTGCTCAAAAACTTCTTCTAGGCTTACGAGATGGGTGCTTCGGCTCCAAGAATTCAAATTCCAGGTTTACTACCGGAAGGGTCATGGCAATATAGTGCCAGATGCGTTGTCTCGGACTCCTGAAGAGTCCCAAGAGGCACTGGTGGCTGTGGTCAAACCCTCTGTATCTGAACTACCCCATAGACTTGCAGGTAATCGCTCGAGCTCAAACAACTTGTTCTGTTTGTCAGGGGTGCAGGGAATATTTAGCAGTAGACCTGGGCATATCAAATATGAAGAACTTCAAGGGGTGAATCCCGTCGAGACATGGAGGCCACAAGTATCAGCTAGTGGTTCTCCAAGAGCTTCTCCAGTACTTCCATGACAGTCCTTTTGGGGGGCACCTGGGGAAGACCAAGACCTTATTACAAATCCTGGAGGTAGCCTGGTGGCCCACCATTCGTAAGGATGTCTGGCGCCATGTTAAAAACTGTCAGATATGTCAACAGTATAAGATTTCTCCAGGAAAACCGGCTGGTTTATGTCAATCCACAGTGGTGAAGGAACCAGGAGAAATGGTGGGAGTGGATTTCATGGGTCCATTCCCTAGGTCCAAGAATAAAAAGACTGTATTATTGGTAGTGGTGGATTACTATTCCAAATGGGTGGAACTGTTTGCTTTGTCTAATGCAAAAGCGGGGAAGATATGCTCCATTCTTAGGGAAGACATCTTCACTCGGTGGGGTGTACCAAAATACATGTTGTCTGACAGAGGACCACAGTTTACCTGTGGTTTGATGGAAAACTTATGTTCCAGATCGGGGGTGATGAAAAAATTGACAACAGCCTATCATCCCCAAATGAATATGACTGAACGGGTAAACAAAACCCTTAAAACTATGATTGAATCATATGTGGGGAAGAACCATCAAGACTGGGACCGCTGGTTGCTGGAGCTTCGATTTGCGCTCAATACTGCAGTACACGAAGTTACCGGAGAGACCCCTGCTCTATTGGCTGTTGGGCTGTTGGTAGGCAGATCAAGGGACCCCTGGAGCGTCTCATTAAAGCCCCACACCCTAATTCAGTATCTTACCTTACGATATACCAGCTAGTCACCTTAAAGAAGCAAGTGGAGAGTCGTGTGGCAAAGGCCAAAGCCAGGCAAGCCAGGTCTTACAATAAACGTAGGAAAGAGGCCCACTACACTGTAGGGGATCTGGTCTGGATTAGGTCTCACCCACAATCCTCTAAAATAGATCAGTTTGCTTCCAAGCTTGCGCCAAAATATATTGGTCCGGCAAAAATACTAAAAATTTTAGGACCTAATAATTACAGGGTTCAGTTTGGGACGGGAACAGAGACTAAAAGTGACACTGTGCATATAGTGAACCTAAAGCCCTACTTTGGTCCCTCTCCAGGGGGGGTGGGGACTATGTAACGGTTGTCACATATTTTCATTGTTGTGTATGCTTTTAACTGTTTCTGCCACGTGCTTCCTTTAGAGATTATGTCCAGAGGAATTATTGACTGTGGGATATTTCTTTAAGGGGAGTAGGGGTCCAAACAGCGCCTGTGGGTACTGGCTAAAATAACGTTGGTGTGACGTAAATCTTCCTTAAAAGGCAAGGAGGCGCGTAGTTTAAAGGAGAGAGAAGAAAAAGGAAAGAAGTGAGGAGGGCGGAGGAAGAAGAAAGTTTGTTTAAAGAAGTAGCTGGGAAGGAGAACGGAATTGGGTAAAAGAAGCGATTGATAAAGCACGGAAGGCTCTGGAATTACGGTTGGACGCAACGAAAAGGAGTGCGGGCTAATCGGAAAGGATCTTCGGAGTGCACGGCTTTCAGTTGTATTTGTG